>NW_021259075.1:44765-47992 GCF_002162155.2 Triticum dicoccoides | reverse complement strand
TGGCCATGGCCTCACAACTTGCAAGCAACCGTGGCGATAACGGCCGAAAAAATTTACGTCGATGGGGCTTGCAGCACCGCAGTACGTCGCTCCCCGCCAGCCCTCGCGCTAGCACGCTGGCGACCGCCAGCTCCCGCATAAAAATCTCAGCAGTGCTCGTGAGGTGAGAGGTTGGGTGAGATGTTGAATGCGGCGCGGTTGGGGAAGAAAAGATGATTGGATCTGACGCTAGGTGGAAGAAGACCGAGGGATATAAGGATGGAGCGGTGGGGCAGCTTGTGGTCCACAGGCACACGTGGCGAGCGACGCGAGCGTCAGGTCGGTCGCACGACTCGCGTGTGACCGGCGGAGTATTCGTCCGGTCGACCAGGTATAAACATTACCCTTATTATTAGGGAAAGATATTGATTGAACGGGGCTTATCCCGTGAATGCATACAAGATTGGTTCGGTTCATACCGAACTAGAGATATTACACCTGCACGGGCTAGCAAATCTTTAATTAAAATGTACTTTATATTTATGTTGATATTTTGATTGATTAATGTTAAACATTCTGCTTACATACCGGGAAAATGATTGACCTAAATAGCTCCAGTTCATTTATTTGTATTGTCGACCCCCATACTTTTTTGAACCGATGATGTGTCACAAATGTGTGATATTTACCCTGTGTCTACCCAAGAACCTCAAATTTATATAAAGTATGTACAACATTAATTTTCAAAAGGTCATGAATGTATTCTTGAGCTATAGTGCTGGAAATGCGACATTCAGTTAATGTGTGATGTGTTGTTGTTTTTTCATGGAAATATAGAGTCTGGTCCTGTTTTTGTTATCGAGCATATATGTAGCCATAAACATTTTATACAATTTTTTAAGTCTGACGGTTTTTAAGGATTGAACCGTTCGTTACTATTTACATAAAATATAAATGCGTAGTTATTTTCTGGAGAATATGCAAATATTCATTTTTTTATTAGTGATAATGAGCAGATCCATGCACCATGTTCTATCAGAAAATATGTGATTTTCAAGCCCGATATGTTACGTCCACAAATATTGGTGTACAACTAAAAAAATGATATTGTTGTACTTAGATATTTAAGTTAAACTATATCCTATTGGTGTCATGGAATTTTATTTTATTTTTTATATTATGGAATTTTTATTTGAGGTAAAAAGGGGAATATAGCTATTTTCTTTGGCAACACAAATATGCATATTCATATATTGAACACATAATTTTGTTTGTGTGTGGGTGTGTCACATCTTTATCATGGAAAATAGACATAAGGCTTACTTTTGTTACTTTGTGTGTTAGTATACCTTTTACTACCTTGCGCGAGTATACTTGTATGGGAATTTTAGCATATAATCCTTTTAATCTTTATTTATCCTGATTCTGACAAAGATGGAGACATATGTGTAGGTACACCTTGCGTCAAAGTATTGGCGAATTCCATGCATGTACCCAAATCATATGAACTAAGGCACACATAGAGTAATATTAAACCTACCTTTGATTGTATCTTGAAGAAATATGCATCCTGCATCTACATGTAGACAAAATAAGCTCTTGGAGATACATACTCGCGGCTGCTGGCCAATCTTCGCCAGTCTCCTGGTATGAGCCTCTGATCAGTTCACCTTGTCCAGCACAAAGCGCTCATGAACAACTTGGGTCGGCGACCCCCATGTTGTCTTATTTCGCATACGGTCTTTAGGTTTCCATGTTTTTAGAGTACATGTCTAGTTAGTGTTTTTATTTTCATGGAGATCACCTATTAGGAGCCATAAAAATCCATACATCTAGGTCTTATTTCCCTCTAAGAACCTCGAACATCGACACGTCTGCTTCTTGAATAATCGACATTAAATAAGAATTCTAACTTTACAATCACTATTGTTGATTGCTAAGAACACAAAAATTTCGGTCAAACCTCAAATCTTTGGGCATACAGAGTCGGTTGGAGGCTGGAATAGAAATTAGGTAGATCATGACAGAAAATGATGCTTACCGGGTTCCTTATCCATAAAAAAAAATAGAAGAACATGAGATTATCCATCAAGTATTTGTAGCCATAGTCAATCCATGTGGCCACTGGGGAACCGACCAAGAGTAAACATCTCCTTTGAATGGGTTTTGCTACCGGCAGATTTGACACAGGCAACGACTTCTCTGTAGCTTCCACCGGCCAATCAACTGGAAGCAAGATTTCACGATCAGATTTGTTTCTTCCTTTTTATATTACGGCAAGATGTGGAAAACAACCATATGAGTTTTATTCCCTTGGTTTCTACTCTATTGCTATGATCGTAAAGGAAAGAGAGGAGTCCATCTCACGTACAATTGGTGGATTGGGCATTATTTTATCTTACGCCCATCAAAGGAGGAGTCCATCTCATGTACAATTGATGGAGCGGGCATTATTTTATCTGACGGCTATTAATACATAATTAGTCGATCTAACGGACGAAATTTTCTAACCTCCAGGATTAACGTGGCGTCTTTTATGGTGCCTCCAATTAGTAAATATATAATATAAATATATATAAGATTACAGGAGATACGGGAGAGAGAAATTACAAGAGATAAACTCTAACTACACTATGCGTTGTCTGCGTATCTAATATTCAAACATTGGACTCCATGAGTTATACAGCATATGTGATAAGGTTTCTTTCTCTAGTGGATGGTGTGTTCTTGGAGTACCCCTGCCTAATCTCGTCCATGTGGCATGCAACTGCACGTCCATCATCTTGGAAGCTGCATGCTTGGCTCACTAGCTTCACTATCCTCTTCCTCGTGAACAGCTAGACGAGTCTATACATGAACAAGGCACCTTGGGCCACACATAGGACATACAAGACATTGTGTGCCGGATCCATGTTAGCTCTACCCTCAGCCTTGTCATCATAATGGTTGTCTTTATTTTAACCAATTATCGAAATTGCTTTGGTGATCCACAGTCCAAAAAATATGAGGCACATCACAGAAGCAATGCACACTAGTAGAAAAAAACCCATTCGTCCCGGTTGGTAAGGGCCTTTTGTCCCGGTTTCTGAACCGGGACTAAAGGGTCGTTACTAATGCCCTAGCCCTTTAGTCCCGGTTCAGTCCAGGACCAGGACAGATGGGCCTCCACGTGGCCGGTGCGCCGAGCCCAGGCAGGAGGGCCTTTGGTCCCGGTTGGTGGCACTAACCGGGACCAATAGGCATCCACG
>NW_021259075.1:44277-44565 GCF_002162155.2 Triticum dicoccoides | reverse complement strand
TTAGGTGTTTCATATATTGTGTTAGCTATCTAATTAATAGAGAGAAGTGTCCTCTCTTTATGTCCGTGCTTGGTCGACGCTACGTACTATATACGTATAGAGAGGACTAGACACGCTAGCTAGCTAGTAAGCAAACGAAGGAAACAGAAGATCGTCATGAACATATATGCATACAGAGAGAAGTGATATCGACCACCTCTCCTTCTCCGAGAGATTGGTCGAACAACAAGTTCTCGTATATCTATCCGACACTACCGGCTACATATATACAATAATTATCTCTTACAA
>NW_021259075.1:41373-43824 GCF_002162155.2 Triticum dicoccoides | reverse complement strand
TATGAATAAATGAAACTCAACACAAATGATGGTACTAAAATAAAATTGTGAATATTACTGCTTACGCACTTCATATTGTTCGTCAGAGTACCCCGTTCACAGGTCGTGTAGCGGATGGACTCGCAAACGTAGTATCCACAGAAATCATTCCCTTGATCCTGCCACAACCACTTTACAAGAAATAGAGGTCAATCAAACTGATAAGCAAGCATGCCAAATGGTATTGATGAAACTAGCGCTTGAATCACTAGGAGACGCGCGGAACATGCTACTATAGTACTTACTTTCGGGTGTCTAAATTGCAGCTTCTTCGGCAGTCCCGGAGCTTTTTTGGTGAATTTTCTTCAAACCCTGCCAGACAAAGAAAACAATTACTTGATATCAGGAAATGAACAAAGTTGCTGATATGGTGGATAATGATCGATTTAACTTACTTCTCGAGGATTTGAGTCATGTCCGCATACTCCTGGGTATCTTTTCGTCTCGAGTCTAAGACGGTTACTAGTCCCTACTCAAGCTTAATCTCTAGGAGAATATAGTGGAAACTGCGCATGCATGCATAACTCATCAATTACATTACTATAACCTGGACTAATATATAAGGGAAACTGAATATGCACAAGATAGTAACACTCACTCAAGACATGCTCCGGCTGAAGCAGCTCGCTGGAAGCCATGCTACTTCTCCGCTAAGATGGCGGGGTAGCTTCGGGGGAAGCTTCGGCAGTTCGTTTGCTCCGATTTGCTTCTCGTTCCTCTATCGCTTGTGCCCTTGCGTGAAGTGCCTACAGTTGGGTCTGCTGCACTTTCTTCCTCCTTTCCTGGCATTTGTAATCGCCTGCGTCCGGAAACCCAGCCTTCCATGGAACGGAGCCTGGCGTGCCTCGTGTCTGTCCAGGGTGCTCAGGATTCCCGAGGGCCATTGTGAGCGAGTCGTTCTCTCTGTCTGGAGCGAACGTCCCTTGCTGTGCTGGATCGATATAGTGCTGAAGCCTCTTAACTGGTGTTTTCATTTGCTCGTCCATCCAAAGGCACTTCCCTGATACAGGGTCCAAGGTTCCGCCAGCCCCAAAGAACCAAGTACGGCAATAGTCTGGCCAGTTCATTGTCTCTGGTTCGATCCCTTTATCAAGCAGATCATTCTTAGCCTTGGCCCACTTAGGCTGGGCTTTGAGGTAGCCACCTGACCCCATGCGATGGTGAAGCTTCTTCTTTGCAGCATTTTGCTTGTTTGTCGCCGACATCTTCTTACTCTTTTCCGATGTCTTGTGGGCCACAAATGCGGGCCAGTGATCTCTGATCTTCTCATATTTGCCAATGAATTCTGGTGTCTCTTCTTTGTCGACAAACCTTTTCAGCTCATTCTTCCACCTCCTGAATAGGTCTACCATCTTCTTAAGAGAAAAAGACTTGATTAATTGCTCTTTAACTGGCTTCTCCAGATCCTCCTCTGGCGGTAGGGTGAAATTTGAATTCAGCTCAGTCCAAAGATCATTTTTCTGCATATCATTAACATAAGACACCTTAGGGTCTTCGTTCTTAGGCTTATACCATTGGTGGATGCTGATTGGGATCTTGTCCCTAACAAGAACCAAGCACTGAGCAGAAAATGCATCTTTTGTCCGGATGGGTTCAATCGGTTGGTCGTCGCGCGCGATTGCTGTGATCTCAAACCTTTCATCTGAGATCACCTTTTTCTTCGGGCCTAGTCTCTTTACCGAAGTTGTGCTCAATCCGGAGGGCTAGAAAAAAGAAGAAAGACGAGAGTTAATTAATATGTGTACATACCAAAACAATGAATGCATCAATTAGCTAGTCAGCACATGCTTAACTAATATATATACCTGGCCGGACTCGGTTCGGTCACCGGAGCCGTCATCATTGTCTCCTTGTTGCACCGTCATTGGGTCACCAGAGCCGTCATCACGGTCTCCTTCTTGCACAGGCATTGGGTCAAAGGAGCCATCATAATCATAGCCTGCTTCTTCACCATGTCCTTCCAGACCATCGGTGTCGTTGAGAAACAACGAGCAGACGGCATCACTTCCTTGTGCGATTATGTCCCCCAACATCGCTTCTTGTGCTTCGTCTCGGGGGGTGTCCATAATTTCTACAAATATTTACAACATGGCAATTATTATTCAAACATGACAGATGGATATATTAGTGGCAAACATAGAATTAGCTAGCTAATCACAATAAGGAATCATATTAGTGGCCTCGACGCTGCTTCTCTAGGGTTTGGGGTGGCCTCGACAATGCTTCAAGGGTTTGGGGTGGCCTCGAGAACGCTTCAAGGAGGGGGTAATATCGACAACGACGACATACATACACGGGAAAATAATGTTATCGGGGAGGGGGTATATCGACCCCCCCCCCACGTGTTGAAGTTATCGGGAGGGGTTTATATCGACAACAACGACATATGTACATGGGAAAATAATATTATCG
>NW_021259075.1:39690-40937 GCF_002162155.2 Triticum dicoccoides | reverse complement strand
GTGTTGAAGTTATCGGGTGTTTATATCGACACGACATACGTACATGGGAAAATAATATTATCGGGAGGGGGTATATCGACCCCCCCCTCGTGTTGAAGTTATCGGGAGGGGTATATCGACGACGACATGTCCGATAAAGAATAAGAAGACAAATAAGAAATAAAAAGAGGAGAAGAAGAAAGGAATAGAGGAGAAGATTGAAGAAAAAAAAGAAAAAAAAAAGAGGATAAGAAGAAAGGAATAGAGGAGATGAAGAGAAAATAGAATATATTCTATTTTCTCTTCTTCTCCTCTATTCCTTTCTTCTTCTCCTCTTCTTTTTCTTCTTTTTCTTCTTCTTATTTATTTCTCCTCTTCTTCCACTCCTCTTCTTCTCCTTTCTTCCTCTTCTTATTTCCTTTTTCCTCTCATTCTTTTTCTTCTTCTTCCTTCTTAAAAATACATGAAGTAGTATTGCTTGTTTCTTTTAAAATAATGTTCAAATAGAAATTTTAGAAAAAAAGTAAAGGTTTTGCCTAATTCATTGTTCATATGAATATACAAACATTTGCATATTTACAATAATTTATATCACCAAAAAAATCTATGAACAGAAAAAAATTATATTTTTTCTAAAAATCTATCTTTTGCACATATACATGAACATATATATACACAGAGAACATATATACATATTTATAAAAATGCAAAAAAAAATCTAAAAAAGGACATATAAACAAATATACACACATACATATACTCATACATATACATATAATCAGGAAAAAACATCTATATATGAGCAAAAAAACAGGGAGGAAGAGGGGGGCGGTGCCGGCCCTGACCAAAGGGATGAGAGGTGTGGCGTGGTCGGGGTAGGGGCACGGCACGCGTTGGGGTAGAGGCGACGACGGCGTGGTCGGGGAAGGGGCAGAGGCGACGGCGGCATGGTCGGGGCAGGGCGAGGCAGAGGCGACTGCGGCGCGGGGCAGCTGGGGCAACGACGACGTGGTCGGGGAAGGGGCGCGCGGCGTGGTCGGTGCGGGCCGGCATGCTCGGGGCAAGGCGGCTGCGTGTCGACAAGGCAGCAGAGGGCGGCGACGGCGTCGACGGGGCGAGCTCGGGCAGCCTGGCGGCATCGTCGGGGCGAAGGTACTGATGCAGATGAATCCGAAAAATGCCAAGTGCTTTCTTATATACTGAGAGCATTGGTCCCGGTTCGTGGCACCAACCGGGACCAATGCCACCCTTTAGTCCCGGTTGGTGGC
>NW_021259075.1:38631-39554 GCF_002162155.2 Triticum dicoccoides | reverse complement strand
GGGACCAAAGGCCTCTTTTCAGCAGCCCAAAGGGCGGGAAGCAGAGGCCTTTGGTCCCGGTTGGTTGCACCAACCGGGACTAAAGGGGGCATTGGTCCTGGTTGGTGCCACGAACCGGTACCAAAGGCAGCCTTTCGTCCCGGTCGAGCCACGAACCGGGACGAATGGCCTTGTGCTGGAACTGGCGCGGTGCGGTGGGATGTTTAGTCCCACCTCGCTAGCCGAGAGGCTTCGATAGTGGTTTATAAGCGCTGCTGCGCTGACCACTTCGAGCTCCTCTCAAATGCAGGCTTACGGGCCTAAAGTCACTTTATCTGCCTGTGGGCCTACTGGGCCTCCTGCGGGCCTGAATCCTTGCCCATGGTAGGGTTTCCAGTCGTATTCAGGCCGTGGGGGCCCAGTAGGTGGCACTTTTTTTGTTTTTTGTTTTCTTTGTTGCTTTATTTATTTTATTTTGTTTCTACTCCCTCCGGTCCTTTTTACTCTGCACATTGGATTTGCCGAAAGTCAAACTTAGCTAATTTTGACCAAATTTATATTATAAATTATTAGTATCTATAATATCAAATAAATATCATATGAAAATATATACCGAGATGAATCTAATGATATTGGTGTTGTTATCTAAATGTCAATAATTTTTTATATAAACTTGGTCAAAGTTGGATGAGATTGACTTCACACAAACCTAATATGCAGAGTAAAAAGGACTAGAGGGAGTACTTACAACAAAATACTTATTGTTGCTTTTTTTATTTTTTTCCAGTTTTTTTCTTTTGTTTTTTGCATTATTTATTTTCTTTTGTTTTTAGGACAGAAAAACTATAAACTTTCTGTTAGTGCCATTAGTTTTCAAATTTGAATAGTTAAAATTTGAATTCTGTGAAATTTGTGTGAATCACAAGTTTGTGATTAACTTTACT
>NW_021259075.1:30768-38173 GCF_002162155.2 Triticum dicoccoides | reverse complement strand
TTTGTGATTAACCTTACTATAAAAATAGTTTTTTTTTTCATTTTTTTGTTTTGTTTTTTGCATTATTTATTTTCTTTTGTTTTTTGCTTTAATTTTTAATTCTTTTTGCTTTTAGGTCAGCAAAATTATAAACTTTCTGTTAGTGCCATTAGTTTTAGAAAAATTAAAAACTTTCTGTTAGTGACATTAGTTTTCAAATTTGAATAGTTAAAATTTGAATTCTTTGAAATTTGTGTGAATCACAAGTTTGTGATTAACTTTACTAAAAAAATGAGCATAGATGCGCCTATAGAGAGAATTCAACCTAAACTCATAATAAATTTCTATGAATTTCAGAGAAATTCACTATGAATTTAGGTCAAATTCCCTGTATAGGGGCATCTATTTTCACTTTGAGAGGAGCTCAACAAGGCAGAGAGGGACGGGCTTATAAACCGGTGTGAGCGCCCTTCGGTTGGCAAGGTGGGACTAAACTCTGACCGCAATGAGGACCAACCCTTTAGTCCCGTTTTGTGGCACAAACCGGGACTAATGGTCATGGGCCAGGGGCGAGGCGCATTGGTCCCGGTTCGTGCGTGGAACCGGGACCAAAAGGTCCAGACGAACCGGGACCAATGGCCCACATGGCTGCCCTCTTGAGTGTTGTTGGTGAGAACATAGTTGACAAGGAGCGAACCGGGATTAATGGTATTACGAGGGTCGAACCATAAGGCATTAAAGCATTTCAAATGAACTCTGAAAAAGTTGAAAGTTGGCATGGTATCATAATTTCACCCACATAGCATGTGCTTGTACAAAACGGACAATGGTATCATACTCGTCTGTTACAAAGTTGGCATGGTATCACCATAATAATTGCGGGAGAAAGTCTTCACTTTTTCTTCGCTTGTGTAATTTTCTTATTGCGCCGTAATCATGGATAATCTTCATCGTTTATCAGGATGCTTGGGTCAGCCTTGACTTTGAAGGGAGGAATTTCATGAAACTTTTCATAATCTTTAGACATGTCTGTCTTGCCCTCCACTCCCACGATGTCCCTTTTTCCTGAAAGAACTATGTGGCACTTTGGCTCATCGTATGATGTATTCGCTTCCTTATCTTTTCTTTTTCTCGGTCTGGTAGACATGTCCTTCACATAGATAACCTGTGCCACATCATTGGCTAGGACGAACGGTTCGTCAGTGTACCCAAGATTTTCAAATCCACTGTTGTCATTCCGTATTGTGGGTCTACCTGTACCCCGCCTCCTGACAGATTGACCCATTTGCACTTAAACAAAGGGACCTTAAAATCATGTCCGTAGTCAAGTTCCCATATGTCCACTATGTAACCATAATATGTGTCATTTCCACTCTCGGTTGTTGCATCAAAGCGGACACCGCTGTTTTGGTTGGTGCTCTTTTGATCTTGGTCAATCGTGTAAAATGTATTCCCATTTATCTCGTATCCCTTGTAAATCAATACAGTCAAAGATGGTCCCCTGGACAACAAGTACAGCTCATCACAAACAGTGTTGTCACCTCTGAGACATGTTTCCAACCAACTTCTGAAGTCCTGATGTGTTCACATGTAATCCAGTCGTCGCACTACTCCGGGTGTTTGGAGCGCAGACTGTTCTTGTGTTCATCGACATATGGGGTCACCAAGGTAGAGTTCTGTAGAACTGTGTAGTGTGCTTGAGACCAAGAATATCTGTCCCTGCATATTATTGAGTCCCTTCCAAGCATGCCTTTTCCAGTCAGTCTCCCCTCATACCGCGATTTAGGGAGACCTATCTTTTAAGGCCAGGAATGAAGTCAACACAAAACCCGATGACATCCTCGGTTTCATAGCCCATGGAGATGCTTCCTTCTGGCCTAGCGCAGTTACGGACATATTTCTTTAGGACTCTCATGAACCTCTCAAAGGGGAACATATTGTGTAGAAATACGGGCCCCAGAATGACAATCTCGTCGACTAGATGAACTAGGACGTGCGTCATGATATTGAAGAAGGATGGTGGGAACACCAGCTCGAAACTGACAAGATATTGCGCCACATCACTCCTTAGCCTTGGTACGATTTCTGGATCGATCACCTTCTGAGAGATTGCACTGAGGAATGCACATAGCTTCACAATGGCTAATCGGACGTTTTCCGGTAGAAGCCCCCTCAATGCAACCGGAAGCAGTTGCGTCATAATCACGTGGCAGTCATGAGACTTTAGGTTCTGGAACTTTTTCTCGGGCATATTTATTATTTCCTTTATATTCGACGAGAAGCCAGTCGGGACCTTCATACTGAGCAGGCATTCAAAGAAGATTTCTTTCTCTTCTTTTGTAAGAGCGTAGCTGGTAGGACCTTCATACTGCTTCGGAGGCATGCCATCTTTTTCGTACAAACGTTGCAGGTCCTCCCGTGCCTCAGGTGTATCTTTTGTCTTTCCATACACGCCCAAGAAGCCTAGCAGGTTCACGCAAAGGTTCTTCGTCACGTGCATCACGTCGATTGAAGAGCAGACCTCTAGGTCTTTCCAGTAGGGTAGGTCCCAAAACATAGATTTCTTCTTCCACATGGGTGCATGTCCCTCAGCTTCATTCGGAATAGCTAGTCCGCCGAGACCCTTTCCAAAGATTACGTGTAAATAATTGACCATAGCAAGTACGTGATAACCGGTATGCATGGCGGACTTCTTCCGGTGATCTTCCTCGCCTTTGAAATGCTTGCCTTTCTTTCGACATTGATGGTTGGTCGGAAGAAATCAACGATAGCCCAGGTACACATTCTTCATGCATTTGTCCAGGTATATACTTTCAGTGTCATCTAAACAGTGCGTGCATGCGTGGTATCCCTTGTTTGTCTGTCCTGAAAGGTTACTGAGAGCGGGCCAATCATTGATGTATCTTCTGCACCTCCAATCCTAGAGGGCATATGACCTTCTTTGATGCGTATGTACTATCGGGCAATTCTTTATCCTTTGGAAGCTTCTTCTTCAATATTTTCAGTAGCTTCTCAAATCCTTTGTCAGGCACAGCATTCTCTGCCTTCCACTGCAGCAATTCCAGTACGGTACTGAGCTTTGTGTTGCCATCTTCGCAATTGGGGTACAATCCTTTTTTGTGATCCTCTAACATGCGATCGAACTTCAGCTTCTCCTTCTGACTTTCGCATTGCGTCCTTGCATCGATAATGACCCGGCGGAGATCATCATCATCGGGCATATCGTCTGGTTCCTCCTTATCTTCAGCAGCTTCACCCGTTGCAGCATCATTGGGCACATCGTCTGGTTCCTCTTGATCTTCACCAGCTCCCCCCGTTGCAGCATCACCATATTTAGGGGGCACATAGTTGTCATCGTACTCTTCTTCTTCGCCGTCTTCCATCATAACCCCTATTTCTCTGTGCCTCGTCCAAACATTATAGCGTGGCATGAAACCCTTGTAAAGCAGGTGGGCGTGAAGGATTTTCCGGTCAGAGTAAGACACCGTATTCCCACATTTAGGACATGGACAACACATAAAACCATTCTGCTTGTTTGCCTCAGCCGCTTCGAGAAACTCATCACTAGTAGAAAACATGCCTATTGTCCCGGTTCATAAGGGCTTTTTGTCCCGGTTCCTGAACCGGGACTAAAGGGTCGTTACTAATGCCCTGACCCTTTAGTCCCGGTTCAAACCGGAACCGGGACAGATGGGCCTTCACATGGCCTGCGCGCTGAGGCCAGGCAGGAGGGCCTTTGGTCCCGATTGGTGGCACCAACCGGGACCAATAGACATCCACGCGTCAGCATTTCTGTGGCTGGGGTTTTTGTTTTTTTGAAAGGGGCTTGTTTAGGGGTTTTGGGGGTTAATTTAGTTTGATATTAGCTAGCTAATAGAGAGAAGTGTCCTCTCTTATATCTCCGTGCTTGGTTTATACCAACGCTATGCTATGCCTAAACATGGCTTAGATTGAAGTGAAGGCAACATATGTGGTGCATGTCGAAAGTAATACTAATTAATCCTAACTTGATGAAGTTTGGATTAGTACTACTTTCGACATGCACCACATGCATGTTGCCTTCACTTCAATCCAATCCACGTTCATTTCACCCACTGATATATAGTAACTCTTCATGCTCACATCATGCATCATCATAATAATAAGTCCTACTAATCATCATGATAGAACTTCTACTGGTTATTAATAACAAGTCATACGATCATCATCCTCATAGTCATCGAACCAACCCTACTTAATTGTTCTTAGCACATGATCATCAGTATTAGGTAGGACCTAAATACCCTCTTTAAGGTAAAATAGCATAAAACAGTATAGACCCTGACTCTCCATTATGGAGAATGGAGATCATCCTGTCTCCAATTCTTGCACCATGCTTCCTTTTGCGTCCAAGAACCTCTTTACGAGTGTCCATACATTTTTTCCATTCTCTGATTTGCATGTCTCCACTTATTTTAGAAATCCGGTATGGACAGTTGAGATTCGTAGGATGACCTGGATATATGTTCAAAAAATCAAGGCGACCATGCTCATACATCAGATGAGGCACACAATCCTCTGGGATTATCTGTTGAAAAACATAGTAATAACATCATAGTTAGCAATGAAGTACTAGTTTTATATAGAAGTATGCAAAAGACGCATGTATGTCGTAATAGTAAAAAATCTTACCAGGGTATCTCCATAGTAGTTATCGTTGTTCAACACGTGCACTAGTGGCACGTATTGACCATAATGTTGGGGAGTTCGATTGTAGATATTGTAATTCTCAAGATCATTACAAAATCCAACCAGATGATTTTTCTCCTTGTAAGTTAACTCAGAGCCATCGGTGTAGTAAGTTCTATCTACCATCTTCTGCACATTCTTTGATACTTCAAAATAAGCTGTTAATGGAAATAAGCTGTCAACTATTTTGAAATGAACAATATAAATTAGTTAATAATTAACTATGTTTGAGAAACTCACATAGCGCTAGAACTGGAGGCGTATCAACAAGGACCCAAATGTCCATATTGTCTTGCTCGATTTCAGGATCATCAAGATCCTTGGTGACAAGCATACCCTCATCAAAACCATACAATTTGCAAAATGCTTCCCAATTTTTGCAACCAAAATGGGTCACGCTCTCAGCATTATATAGCTTTACTTCAAAATCCACATCATGATGGGTCCTTAGGTGAATTTTCTTCGTTTCAAAATTTTCATGGTCTTCAAAATCCATCCTCTCCAAGACATAGCGTCTTGCATGGCATGGGGTAAACTATACTCAAATTGTAAAAGATGAAAAAGACACGTTGAAATAGTTGAAGTCATGCTTAATTATGAAACAAACACTTGTCGTCGTTGCGTCCCATTTCAACTTTGAAGGTCTCCTCGAGCTTAATGCTGAAGCGCCGATCATCGTCCAGGTGAGGCCTGTCGCATAGACCTCGATCGTCGTGGCACCAGTCGCACTCCCCCGGGAGACTTCCGTCGTCCGATGTTGACATTTCCTACGTTCATAATTCAAAGATTAAACATGTACAATTAAATATATATATATATATGTACTACAAAAACTAAATTAGATCATTATTATTCAACTAATCATATGCATATGCCTTGCATAGTGCTCTCCAATTTGAGCATTCAATAAGAAAAATCAAATCACAAAATAAAGTAGTATTCAAATTAGGATGCATTCAATTATAAGAAAAACTACATCATCTCCATGTGTCCATATATCGTCGAGTATTATCACTAATACACGTCGAATACTATCATACATATCGCCAGTACAGCTAGAACCGTAGCGCCCGACGGGTATCGGCGCGGACGGTGGACACCCAAAGGGAAGGAACCATCACAGGATCATAGCTCCAGTGAGATCCCTGAAGAACCTGCCAGGTATTCTCGAACCTGCCCTCCAACGCAACCATGTAGCGACGGACATGCTGGTCCTCCTCGCTGACACGGTGACGTACCACCTCCGCGGTGTCCGAAAGCCTCGGCATCGTCACTGGCCCACGCGACCGCCACCAAACAAGGATCGGGTCAACGACGGGCTGGCGCCTCACCAAGCTACGCCCCCGGAAGGTAGCGCCTCCCAGTACCACCCCGGCGGAGCCTAGTCCCGGACATGGCCCATCTGGTCAAGCAGGTGTCATCCTCTGCCGACTCGACAACGAGGATGCGGGATAGGCATCTTCCACGTCGAAGCGGGAATAATTGCTTTAAGTAAAAAAAATAAACTAGTTCTATTAATTTTCTTGCTAAAAATAAACTACTTCTATAGTAAAATAAACCAGTTTTATTAAATCAACTAGTTCAACTACTAAGCACTTACTATAAATAGAATAAAGTAGTACTTACTAAAAATAAACAAGTTTACCTAGTTCTATTATTTTTCTAACTAATTGCATTAAACACTTTCTAAGTAGTACTTACTAAAAGTTATCGGGGAGGGGGGTATATCGACAACGACATACCCGATAACAAAAATATGAAGAGGAAGAAGAAGAAAAAAAAGAGGAGAAGAAGAAAGGAATAGAGGAGGAGATCAAAGAAAAAAAAAGAAAAAAAGAGGAGAAGAAGAAGGAATAGAAGAAGAAGAATTCTTCTTCTTCTCCTCTTTTTTTCCTTCTTTTTCATCTTCTTATTTATTTCTCCTCTTCTTCCTCTCCTCCTCTTCTTCTTCTTCTTCTTCTCCTTCTTCTTCTTCTTATTTTCCTTTTATCTCTCCTTTTTTTCCTTCTAAATATGAACATATACATAAATGACTTTGATCATACACAATTTTCAGATTCCTACACAATATGAACATATACATAAATCGACAAAGAAAATTCTATGAACAAAAAAATCATAAAAATTCTATGAACAAAATTACAACAGAAAAAAATCATAAAAAATCTATGAACAAAATTACAACAGAAAAAAATCATAAAAAATTTAGGAACAAAATTACAACAGTAAAAAATCATAAAAAATCTATGAACAAAATTACAACAGAAAAAAATCATAAAAAATCTATGAAAAATTGACATATTCTTTGAATATGAACATACAAACATTTGCATATTCAAAAATAATATTACCAAAAAATCTAAACTACACATCTAAATTAATACAACTAAATTACAACAACAAAATTAATAAACTACACATCCATATTAATACAACTAGTGCGGCGGCCCTGGGTGCGGCGATGCGGCGGCAGCGGCGGCGGCCATTACAGGGAGGAGGAGGAGGAGGGGATCGGGGCGGCGCTCATAGGGTGCGCAGCGACGGCGACGAGGAGGAAGGGCCGGCGGCGTCGGGGCAGGGGCGGCGCAGGGCAGCGACGGCGTCGGGGCGGGGCGGCGCGGGACGGCGTCGGGGCAGGGCAGCGCGGGACGGCGTCGGGCCGGCGCGTCGGAGGCAGGGCGACGACGGCGACGGCGAG
>NW_021259075.1:29944-30613 GCF_002162155.2 Triticum dicoccoides | reverse complement strand
TTGGTCCCGGTTGTCGCCACGAACCGGTACCAAAGCCCCCCTTTAGTCCCAGCTGGTGCCACCAACCGGGACCAAAGGCCATGTGCTGCTGCGGCAAAACTTTAGTCCCACCTCGCTAGCTGAGGGAGCTCGAGAGTGGTTTATAAGCGCTGCTGCGCCTTCCCTCTCGAGCTCCTCTCAAATGCAGGCTTTCGGGCCTAACCCTGTGCGGTGTGCTTGTGGGCCTACTGCGCCTCCTGCGGGCCTGAATCCTGGCCCACGGTAGGGTTTCTAGTCGTATTTAGGCCGTGGGGGCCAAGTAGGTGGCACTTTTTTTTCTTTGTTGCTTTATTTATTTTATTTTGTTTCTACTTACAACAAAATACTTATTGTTGCTATTTTTTCCCAGTTTTTTTGTTTTGTTTTCTGCATTATTTATTTTCTTTTTCTTTTACTTTATTTTTTAATTCTTTATGCTTTTAGTTTTAGAAAAATTATAAACTTTTTGTTAATGCCATTACTTTTCAAATTTGAAAACACTTTTTTTGTTTTTTTATTTTCTTTGTTGCTTTATTTATTTTATTTTGTTTCTACTTATAACAAAATACTTATTGTTAATATAAGTATTTTTTTCCAGATTTTTTGTTTTGTTTCTGCATTATTTATTTTCTTTTGTTTTTTGCTTTATTT
>NW_021259075.1:18040-29821 GCF_002162155.2 Triticum dicoccoides | reverse complement strand
TCTTTATGCTTTTAGTTTTAGAAAAATTATAAACATTTTGTTAATGCCATTACTTTTCAAACTCGAAAACAATTTTTTTGTTTTTTTGTTTTCTTTGTTGCTTTATTTATTTTATTTTGTTTCTACTTATAACAAAATACTTATTGTTAATATATGTATTTTTTTCCAGATTTTTTGTTTTGTTTTCTGCATTATTTATTTTCTTTTTTTGCATTATTTTTTAATTCTTTATGGTTTTAGTTTTAGAAAAACTTTTTTTAATGCCATTAGTTTTCAAATTTGAAAACACTTTTAGTATTATATTTACTATCTACAATCTTTCTCCACAGAGATACCAAAAATTATAAACTTTGTGTTAGTGCCATTAGTTTTCAAATTAGAATAGTTAAAATTTGAATTCTTTGAAATTTGTGTGAATCTCAAGTTTGTGATTAACTTTACTAGAAAAATGAACATAGATGCGCCTATAGAGAAAATTCAACCTAAATTCATAATCAATTTCTATGAATTTCGGAGAAATTCATTATGAATTTAGGTCAAATTTCCTATATAGGGGCATCTATTTTCATTTTGAGAGGAGCTCAACAAGGCAGAGAAGGACGGGCTTATAAACCAGTGTGGGCGCCCTTCGGTTGGCGAGGTGGGACTAAACTGTGAATCGCAACGAGGACCAACCATTTAGTCCCGGTTGGTGGCATGAACCGGGACTAAAGGGGACCTATTGGTCCCGGTTCATGCCACCAACCGGGACCAATGGTGGTGGGCCAGGAGCGAGGCCCATTGGTCCCGGTTCGTCCCACCAACCGGGACCAATAGGTCCAGACGAACCGGGACTAATGGCCCACGTGGCCCGGGCGGCCCCTGGGCTCACGAACCGGGTCCAATGCACCCATTGGTCCCGGTTCTAGACTGAACCGGCACTAATGGGCTTACCCGGCCTGAACCTTTGCCCCCTTTTCTACTAGTGCATGCACGCCCTTAATGTACTCGGAGGTGCGTCAGTCACCGTACATCCATTGCCGGTTCATCTGCGTGCATTATATATAATTAAGTGTGTCAAAAACCATTACAGAGCATCATGAATAGATAATTAAGTGACCAAATTAATAGAAGTTCATCATCACATTAAAACCAAAGTACATAAATAGTTATCATCTAACAACATATAGCTCTCCAGAGCATCTAATTAATTAAACCATACATTGAAACTATGTAAAACATTTCAATGCGAAAACAAATGTGATCATAATCGCAACCAAGGTAACAACTAATCCAACGGCATAATGATACCAATCATCGGTATGAATGGCATATTTTCTTATCTTTCTAATTTTCAAGCGCATTGCATCCATCTTGATCTTGTGATCATCGACGACATCCGCAACATGCAACTCCAATATCATCTTCTCCTCCTCAATTTTTTTTATTTTTTCCTTCAAGAAATTGTTTTCTTCTTCAACTAAATTTAACCTCTCGACAATAGGATCGGTTGGAATTTCCGGTTCACATACCTCCTAGATAAATAAAATCTATGTCACCTTGGTCGGCATAATTTTCATAAACAATAAATGAACCAATAGTTATAAAGATAATATATACCACATCCGAATCATAGACATGACTAGGGCCGACGGGGGCGGATACCAAAACCATCGCACTATATAATAACAAGCAATAAAATAGTAAGAAAATTAGACAAATATCTATCTAAAGCAAGAATTTTTTTTCTTTCAGAAAGAAGATAAGAACAAGAGGCTAACCACGGTGGTGCCGGCGACGAGATCGGCGCGGGCGATCGACGGCGGTGAAGACGGCAATGGGACGTGACGGGCCGCTAAACCTAGACAAATCTCGAGGAAAATGGAGCTTTGAGGTCGAGCTTCGAGAGGAGAAAGCTTAACTAGTGTGGCTCGGGCATTTCATCGAACACCTCATGTGCATAGGAGGTGAGCTAGAGCACCACAAAGCCCTCCCCTCGCCGGCCGGAGAAAAATAGAGCACTGGAGTGCTCTGCTCGCGGGCGAGGGGTATATATAGGCACCTCATTGGTCCCGGTTCGTGGCATGAACCGGGACTAAAGGCAGCCTGTGGTCCCGGTTCAAGCCAGCAACCGGGACCAATGGTGGTGGGCCAGGAGCCAGACCCATTGGTCCCGGTTCGTCCCACCAACCGGGACCAAAAGGTCCAGACGAACCGGGACCAATGGCCCACGTGGCCCGGCCGGCCCCCTGGGCACACGAACCGGGTTCAATGCCCCCATGGGTCCTGGTTCTGAACTGAACCGGGACTAATGGGCTGACCCGGCCTGACCCTTTGCCCCCTTTTCTAGTAATGGCAGAAGCACAACACCATATTGCGAGCCAGCGCTAGAACCCATCTCACCGCCACAAATACCACCATCACAGCTCACTTTATTGATGTCAATTCTGGGTGATGATTGCACACGTTATCATGCAGAAACATAATTTTCACCACCTTCAATCTCAACAACAGATCAGTCGGTCTTCTTCTTTCGAGAAAAAGTCATTTATCCTGTTGTATTTTTGTTCCAAAAGTTAGCTACTCTTAATTAATTGAGTGATGAGAAACAAAATTAAGCAAACAAAAGAACGCCATTAGTGATATACTACTTTTTCTTACATATGTCTTTATGATTTTCATTACCCTGACTTCTTGGACCCAAATGGTCAGATTAACCACTCAATCCAGCTCTGCTCTAGGCTCTAGCACATGCAGGACCTATTTGCTGATGATATGACCTTTTCTTTCGAACAAAAAGACAATAAACTTGAAGCTCCTATTGGTAGCTTTGAAGCAACTATCAGGATCCAAAAATAGACATCCGTAAAAGTGAGATATTATATTTCGATGTGCACAGAGGTGGGAGAGCAGTACACTGATATCTTTGAGGTTTTTTTACACAAACTGATATCTTTGGTTGTGTGCAAGGTTCTTGTCATTTGAATACTTTAGGATACTGGCATATGTTCAGCTTCTCTGAAATTCAGATTGGAAAGAGATGGAAGAGTCTTAGGGCCTCCGCATTTTAGGGGCCCTTGGACCTTGTTTTTTCCCCCAAGACCCCCCCCCTGTTGGAATTTTGCTAGTAGGCCTTTGGCCCAAAGCCCAACTAAATTTCTGAAATTCTCTTGGCCCATTCATGCACACATGTGAGTGGAGTGAGTGAGGCTAAAGTTTAGTCCCACATTGGAAGTTGAGAGAGAGTTGCACCTCTTTATAAGGTGAGCTCTTCTACCACTTGTATGAGCATGAGAAGAGGAGACCTACACGCAGGATTGAGCCGAGGGCAGAGCTATGCACGTTGTCTATATTTTTGCTGCATGGGAAAATTAATGAGTCATTAATTAATAATTAATGGACGCGTTAATTACTGAACCGTTTCCGATTCTTTTGGATCGTGACGACTCAGACGTGGGGTTTACTCCCACGACCTACCCGGCCCGCAATATATAGTCAGGCAGACGTCTACCCTAGCCGCCGCTTCATATGGTTTATCATCACCGTTCCAGATCATTGCGTCGCCAAGCTAGTCTTCTCCATCCCTCCTTCCGGCGTGCACCGCGAGAAGGGACAGCAGGCCTCCGGAACCCCGCCTCTCGTGATCCTGTACGGGAGAGGGGCGATCAGGTTTTTGGGAAGCGCACTCGCGCGACTGCTGGCAGCGACGACTTCGCGAACGACGACTTCTTCCCCGACCTCGGCAACCTCATCCTCGACGACATGGGCGACAACATCAACGCCGACGGTGCTGCACCCGCCGCACCGTATGTGATTCTATCCTTCCTGTTCGAGATCATGGTAGAATTCATGTTTCTAGTATGTGCCCTAGATGTGATATGTTCATCTGCTATGCTAGTTCACATGATTAGTTTAATCTCTGCTGCTGTGGTCATGATTTATATTCTGTTTATTCGGATTAAATCTCGTAGTAATTTGCTCATATTTCCATCAATCCAAAAACCTGATTATAGGCAATTTACTCCGAGTGGTTTTGCTGCGCATCTGAAACCGCCTGCCTTTAAGGGGGCGCAATATAAGAGGTGGCGCACGAGAGCAGTCTACTGGTTTCAGACCATGGGCTGCTATGATGCCACCAGGAGCAAGCCTGAGGGCAATCTTAATCTAGCACAGCTGGAAGCTTTTGAGAAGATCGATACCCTCTTTAAAGGCGCTCTTCTGAGTGTTCTTGATGACTCCATTGTGGATTCGTATATGTCGTTTGAGAACGGCAAGGACATGTGGGCTGCGCTCGAGGCCAAGTTTGGTGCCTCGGACGCCGGCAGCGAGTTGTACGTCATGGAGAAATTCTATGACTACAAGATGACTGATGAGCGCCCTGTTGTACAGCAGGCTCATGAGATACAGTCGCTCGCAAAAGAATTTGAGTACTTCAAGTGTGTGTTACCGGACAAATTTGTTGCCAGAGGCATCATTGCCAAGCTTCCACCTTCGTGGAACAATTTTGCTACTTCCCTGAAACACAAGAGACAGGAGTTTTCCGTTGCGGATCTCATTGGTACTCTTGATGTTGAAGAGAAGGCGAGAGCAAAGGACACACGTGCTCGAGTTGCTGAGGGAGGTTCTAGTGCCCACATGGTACAGAAGATTAACTCCCAGCCCAACAAGTACAAAAACAATAAGAACAAAACTCAGGGCAAAGGCAAGTTTGATACAAAGAACAAGCCATCACACTCTACCAACTTCAAGAAGAATTCTCATAAGAAGGGGAAGGGACTTTGCCATGTCTGCGGTGATCCTAATCACTGGGCTCCAAAGTGTCCTAACCGCTTTGAGGAGCGCGAACATGAGAAGAGCGGAAAGTTCGCTAATGTTGTCATCGGTGATACTGATATGAAGGAATCAGGGTACGGTATTTTTCCTACCATCCTTTCAGTATTTCAATCCCCTGATTGGTTAATTGACACCGGTGCCAATGTACATGTTTGTGCTGACGCCTCCATGTTTTCTTCTTACCAGGCAACAGGGACTTCACCCGTGCTGATGGGGAACGAGTCACATGCCATCGTTCGAGGTGTTGGTACGGTCGATCTGAAGTTTACTTCAGGGAAGACTGTGCGTCTGAAGAACGTTCATCATGTGCCGTCCATTAATAAAAATCTCGTTAGCGGTTCCCGTTTATGTCGAGATGGTTTTAAGTTGGTTTTCGAATCCAATAAAGTTGTAATTTCTAAGTGTGGACAATTTGTTGGAAAAGGCTATGAGTGCGGAGGCTTGTTCCGCCTATCTTTGTCAGATATTTGCACTAAAGTTATTAATAATGTTTGCCACAATAATGAGTCTGATATTTGGCATTCACGACTCTGTCATATTAACTTTGGTTGCATGACGCGGTTAGCCAATATGAATTTAATTCCGAAAATCTCTACTGTCAAAGGCTCCAAGTGCCAAGTATGTGTGCAAGCTAAGCAACCTCGCAAGTCCCATAAGACTGCAGAGGCAAGAGACTTGGCGCCACTAGAGCTTATACATTCTGATCTTTGTGAGATGAATGGCGTGTTGACAAAAGGTGGAAAGAGATACTTCATGACGTTGACTGATGACTCCACCAGATATTGTTATGTGTATCTTCTGAAATCAAAAGATGAGGCTTTGACTTTCTTTAAAAACTATAAAGCTGAAGCAGAGAACCAACTTGATCGAAAAATTAAACGGCTTAGGTCCGATCGTGGTGGAGAGTATTTTTCCAATGAATTTGATCTGTTTTGTGCGGAACATGGTATAATCCATGAGAGGACGTCTCCCTACTCACCCCAGTCAAATGGGGTAGCCGAAAGAAAGAACCGAACTCTAACTGATATGGTTAACACCATGTTAGACACTTCGGGTCTATCCAAGGAATGGTGGGGGGAGGCGCTAATGACTGCGTGTCATGTCCTAAACCGAGTTCCCACAAAGCATAAAACCATGACTCCATTTGAGGAATGGGAAAGGAAAAGGTTGAAACTCTCTTACCTACGTACTTGGGGTTGTTTGGCGAAAGTCAATATACCAATTCCCATGAAGCGCAAGCTTGGACCAAAAACCGTGGATTGTTTTCTTCTGGGCTATGCTTTTCATAGCATCGGCTATAGATTTTTGATAATAATATCTGAGGTATCCGACATGCATGTTGGTACGATTATGGAATCAAATGATGCAACTTTCTTTGCGGACATATTTCCTATGAAGGATATGTCGAGTTCATCAAATCATGAGATACCTACTCCAACTAGTGAGGAATTCACTGTAATTCCTGAACCCACCATTGCGTTGGAACACGTTGAGAATCCTGTTGAGGGTAACAATGGAACTCCTGTGAGGAGTAGGAGACAGAGGACTGCAAAGTCTTTTGGTGATGATTTCATTGTGTACCTCGTGGATGACACACCCAGGACTATTTCAGAAGCCTATGCATCTCCTGATGCTGACTACTGGAAGGAAGCTGTACGTAGCGAGATGGATTCCATCTTAGCTAACGGTACCTGGGAGATCACTGACCGTCCATATGGGTGCAAACCTGTAGGATGTAAGTGGGTGTTCAAGAAGAAGCTTAGACCTGATGGTACGATTGAAAAGTACAAGGCACGGCTTGTGGCCAAGGGTTATACCCAGAAATAAGGTGAAGACTTCTTTGATACTTACTCACCCGTGGCTAGACTGACCACAATTCGGGTGCTACTATCACTGGCTGCCTCACATGGTCTTCTCGTTCATCAAATGGACGTTAAGACGGCTTTCCTTAATGGAGAGTTGAAGGAGGAAATTTACATGGATCAGCCAGATGGTTTTGTAGTACCTGGTCAGGAAGGAAAGGTGTGCAAGTTATTAAAGTCTTTATATGGCCTTAAACAAGCTCCTAAGGAGTGGCATGAGAAGTTCGAAAGAACATTAACTGCTGCCGGCTTTGTAGTAAACGATGGTGACAAATGCGTGTACTATCGCTATGGTGGGGGCGAAGGAGTTATTCTTTGTCTGTATGTCGATGACATATTGATCTTTGGAACCAAACTTGATTTAATCAAGGAGGTTAAGGATTTCTTATCTCGCTGTTTTGAGATGAAGGATCTAGGAGTAGCTGATGTTATCTTAAACATCAAGCTGTTGAGAGATGAGAATGGTGGGATCACACTGCTTCAGTCTCATTATGTGGAAAAGGTCTTGAGTCGTTTTGGGTATAGCGACTGCACACCTTCTCCAACTCCATATGATGCTAGTGTGTTGCTTCGAAAGAATCGATGGATTGCTAGAGAGCAACTGAGGTATTCTCAGATTATTGGCTCGCTTATGTATTTGACGAGTGCCACGAGGCCTGACATCTCTTTTGCTGTGAGCAAGCTGAGTCGGTTTGTGTCAAAACCGGGAGATGATCATTGGCATGCGCTTGAGAGAGTTATGCGCTATTTGAAAGGCACCGCGAGCTATGGGATTCACTACACCGGGTATCCAAGGGTACTGGAGGGTTATAGTGACTCAAACTGGATATGTGATGCTGATGAGATTAAGGCCACAAGTGGTTATGTTTTTACACTTGGTGGTGGCGCTGTTTCCTGGAAGTCTTGCAAGCAGACCATCTTAACGAGGTCAACTATGGAAGCAGAACTCACAGCATTAGACACTGCCACTATTGAAGCAGAGTGGCTTCATGAACTCTTGATGGACTTACCTATGGTTGAAAAACCAATACCCCCTATCCTGATGAACTGTGATAATCAAACTGTGATCGTCAAGATAAACAGTTCTAAGGACAATATGAAGTCCTCAAGGCATGTGAAGAGGAGACTAAAATCTGTCAGAAAATTGAGGAACTCCGGAGTTATTACGTTGGATTATATCCAAACATCGAAAAACTTGGCAGATCCCTTCACAAACGGTCTATCACGTAATGTGATAGATAATGCATCGATGGAGATGGTTTTGAGACCCACCGCATGAGTTGTCCATAGTGGTAACCCACTCTATGTGATCGGAGATCCCGTGAAGTAGAAGTGGGAGACAAGCTGTTTGGTCAGCTGGGAGGAGTGTATCCCTATATTAATTATCCCACTCGGTAAAGATGCAATACTCTCCTGATCTGCATGGCAGGTTGATAATTATCTTAATGTGTTCCAAGTGGCTTATTCGGGTAAGCAGAGATGTTGTCCTGCAGAACATCTTCTGAGGAACACACCTATATGAATTTGACTGTCAACGTCGCAGTATGTGAGAATTGGGTGTTCTCTAATAAATTCATGAAAGGCCCTGGAGTATGACGTATACGCTCCACCCGCGGGGAAGACTTCGGCAGCCCAGTATCGGTCAAGAATTTGTGTGAAACTAGTTTCACAGAAAACTTGTAGTTCAAGGCATAGTCCACTATTCAAGTTGTGATTTAGTGTAGCATAAATTTCTAAGTGGAAGTTTAACTTCACAGTCTTCACTAAGCACCGATATATAAAACAATGTTTTGGAATTAAATGATGAGATGTGCCAATGAGACTTTGTGGGGGATTGTTGGAATTTTGCTAGTAGGCCTTTGGCCCAAAGCCCAACTAAAATTCTGAAATTCTCTTGGCTCATTCATGCACACATGTGAGTGGAGTGAGTGAGGCTAAAGTTTAGTCCCACATTGGAAGTTGAGAGAGAGTTGCACCTCTTTATAAGGTGAGCTCTTCTACCACTTGTATGAGCATGAGAAGAGGAGACCTACACGCGCGCTCCTCCTCCTCGCTCGCCTCGCCACGCCACGCGTCGTCACGACGAGCCGCGGGTTGCGGGATTGAGCCGAGCCGAGGACAGAGCTATGCACGTTGTCTATATTTTTGCTGCATGGGAAAATTAATGAGTCATTAGTTAATAACTAACGAACGCGTTAATTACTGAACCGTTTCCGATTCTTTTGGATCGTGACGACTCGGACGTGCGGTTTACTCCCACGACCTACCCGGCCCGCAATATATAGTCAGGCAGACGTCTACCCTAGCCGCCGCTTCGTATGGTTTCTCATCACCGTTCCAGATCATTGCGTCGCCCAGCTAGTCTTCTCCATCCCTCCTCCGGCGTGCACCGCGAGAAGGGACAGCAGGCCTCCGGAACTCCGCCTCTCGTGATCCTGTACGGGAGCGGGGCGATCAGGTTTTTGGGGAGCGCACTCGCGCGACTGCTGGCAGCGACGACTTCGCGAACGTTGACTTCTTCCCCGACCTCGGCAACCTCATCCTCGACGACATGGGCGACAACATCAACGCCGGCGGTGCTGCACCCGCTGCACCGTATGTGATTCTATCCTTCCTGTTCGAGATCGTGATGGAATTCATGTTTCTAGTATGTGCCCTAGATGTGATATGTTCATCTGCTATGCTAGTTCACATGATTACTTTAATCTCTGCTGCTGTGGTCATGATTTATATTCTATTTATTCGGATTAAATCTCGTAGTAATTTGCTCATATTTCCATCAATCCAAAAACTTGATTATAGGCAATTTACTCCGAGTGGTTTTGCTGCGCATCTGAAACCGCCTGCCTTTAAGGGGGCGCAATATAAGAGGTCGCGCACGAGAGCAGTCTACTGGTTTCAGACCATGGGCTGCTATGATGCCACCAAGGGCAAGCCTAAGGGCGATCTTAATCCAGCACAGCTGGAAGCTTTTGAGAAGATCGATACCCTCTTTAAAGGCGCTCTTCTGAGTGTTCTTGATGACTCCATTGTGGATTCGTATATGTCGTTTGACAACGGCAAGGACATGTGGGCTGCGCTCGAGGCCAAGTTTGGTGCCTCGGACGCCGGCAGCGAGTTGTACATCATGGAGCAATTCTATGACTACAAGATGACTGATGAGCGCCCTGTTGTACAGCAGGCTCATGAGATACAGTCGCTCGCAAAAGAATTTGAGTACTTCAAGTGTGTGTTACCGGACAAATTTGTTGCCAGAGGCATCATTGCCAAGCTTCCACCTTCGTGGAACAATTTTGCTACTTTCCTGAAACACAAGAGACAGGAGTTTTCCGTTGCGGATCTCATTGGTACTCTTGATGTTGAAGAGAAGGCGAGAGCAAAGGACACACGTGCTCGAGTTGCTGAGGGAGGTTCTAGTGCCCACATGGTACATAAGAAGAACTCCCAGCCCAACAAGTACAAAAACAATAAGAACAAAACTCAGGGCAAAGGCAAGTTTGATACAAAGAACAAGCCATCACACTCTACCAACTTCAAGAAGAATTCTCATAAGAAGGGGAAGGGACTTTGCCATGTCTGCGGTGATCCTAATCACTGGGCTCCAAAGTGTCCTAACCGCTTTGAGGAGCGCGAACATGAGAAGAGCGGCAAGTCCGCTAATGTTGTCATCGGTGATACTGATATGAAGGAATCAGGGTACGATATTTTTCCTACCATCCTTTCAGTATTTCAATCCCCTGATTGGTTAATTGACACCGGTGCCAATGTACATGTTTGTGCTGACGCCTCCATGTTTTCTTCTTACCAGGCAACAGGGACTTCACCCGTGCTGATGGGGAACGGGTCACATGCCATCGTTCGAGGTGTTGGTACGGTCGATCTGAAGTTATTTTGGGTAAGCAGAGATGTTGTCCTGCAGAACATCTTCTGAGGAACACACCTATATGAATTTGACTGTCAACATCGCAGTCTTTGAGAATTGTGTGTTCTCTAATAAATTCATGAAAGGCCCTGGAGTATGACGTATACGCTCCACCCGCGGGGAAGCCTTGTGGCAGCCCAGTATCGGTCAAGAATTTGTGTGAAACTAGTTTCACAGAAAACTTGTAGTTCAAGGCATAGTCCACTATTCAAGTTGTGATTTAGTGTAGCATAAATTTCTAAGTGGAAGTTCAACTTCACAGTCTTCACTAAGCACTGATATATAAAACAATGTTTTGGAATTAAATGATGAGATGTGCCAATGAGACTTTGTGGGGGATTGTTGGAATTTTGCTAGTAGGCCTTTGGCCCAAAGCCCAACTAAAATTCTGAAATTCTCTTGACCCATTCATGCATACATGTGAGTGGAGTGAGTGAGGCTAAAGTTTAGTCCCACATTGGAAGTTGAGAGAGAGTTGCACCTCTTTATAAGGTGAGCTCTTCTACCACTTGTATGAGCATGAAAAGAGGAGACCTACACGCGCGCTCCTCCTCCTCGCTCGCCGCGCCGCGCCGCGCCGCGCCGCGGGTTGCGGGATTGAGCCGAGCCGAGGACAGATTAACGGACGCGTTAATTACTGAACCGTTTCCGATTCTTTTGGATCGTGACGAGACCTACCTGGCCCGCAATATATAGTCAGGCAGACGTCTACCCTAGCCGCCGCTTCGTATGGTTTCTCATCACCGTTCCAGATCATTGCGCCGCCAAGCTAGTCTTCTCCATCCCTCCTTCCGGCGTGCACCGCGAGAAGGGACAGCAGGCCTCCGGAACCCCGCCTCTCGTGATCCTGTACGGGAGAGGGGCGATCAGGTTTTTGGGGAGCGCACTCGCGCGACTGCTGGCAGCGACGACTTCGCGAACGACGACTTCGCGAACGACGACTTCTTCCCCGACCTCGGCAACCTCATCCTCGACGACATGGGCGACAACATCCACGCCGGCGGTGCTGCACCCGCTGCACCGTATGTGATTCTATCCTTCCTGTTCGAGATCGTGGTAGAATTCATGTTTCTAGTATGTGCCCTAGATGTGATTTGTTCATCTGCTATGCTAGTTCGCATGATTAGTTCAATCTCTGTTGTTGTGGTCATGATTAGTAATTTGCTCATATTTCCATCACCCCCC
>NW_021259075.1:0-17639 GCF_002162155.2 Triticum dicoccoides | reverse complement strand
ACCTCCACGGTGGCGCATTCACAGATGCATATGTTTATTTTTGAACAGGGATGGACTAAACACTAACTTAACTTCTATGAAATAGCAGGTATAATTAAAGTGGAACAGAAAACGAGAAGATATAGGACTACTGACCAGATCATTTCTATGAGGGTAATCAGTGCGATCTGCTTGAAATCCACCTTGTGGAGCTTGGAGATGAAGCCACCGAGGAGCACCACCGTGGACCACGTGACCACCAGGAAGGCAACCGCTCTGATGGCGGAGAACACGTACACCACGAGCACGGCATAACCATTGACGATCCTCACTTGCTTCCACTGGGAGTCATACCTCTGGCGAGCCATCCTTCACATCATCAACATTAGCCGGATGGATCGCTATGTATGTAGAGCATGTGCACTGCTGCTCTCTCGCCCTGCGCTAAGCTCAACTTGCTTACACACAGGGCTCAACAATAAACTACGCATTAGGATATGTTTATGTTTGCAGGAAACAAGGTTGGATCTTGGCAACTAGCAAACAAGGCCGACCAGTGTTTGCAAGTTAAATAATCTTTGACAACCGAGTCGCTCCTAGGTTTTGCTTGCTCTCAAACGGAATTTTATAATACAAACTGGTCTGGCCTCACTCCTCGGTCCAGCTTAGTTTATTGGAGTACCACAACCTCCCCTCCTCTCTTCCCTGCAAATGATCGTCACCATTCATTCTTCATCGCCAATAGATGTCCTCATGCACGTTGCGGGAACTCATTTTTTAAGAAAAAAGGTTTCCCCCGCTTTGTATTACAAAGCAACCATCCGATACAACTAACGATAGAAGCTGGGACGAAAGCAGCAAAATCAGGCCCACAAGAAATGAAAGAGAAAATAGAAAAGAAACAAATGCCGATAGCGGCGGATCGACAAAAAATGACGAAGCCTCGCGACCGCTGCGTCCACCGGAGATCGCCCATCAAGCTCCAAGACTTCGAAGTGCCGGTACCAATCAGCACCTCCAAGAAGGGATGCGACGATGAAGATGCTGCTGACAAGGGTTTTCCTCGGTACGTGGCGAGGAGAGAGGAATGGTAGCCCCGACGCCCTCGAGGAAGGTCCGGCGGCACCCTTAGGTGCCAACAAGGATTTCTCCCGATCCCAGCCTCCACCTCAGGCACTCCGGAGCTCGCCACCAAACCGACCACCACCCTGCGCCAACACGGGCATGAAGCTTCCCACGCTGTCTCACCACGGCACCGCGAAGATGGTCTGCACAACGAAGAAGTGGAGCCAGGACTAGGGCAGCAGCACCGTCGGCCTACGGGAGGGCCCCACCTCCACCGTCCACGACGGTAGCTGACTGGACGCCATAGCAGGAGCCTACCAGACCCGTGGCCCTACAGGCCCGGACAGCTCCCGCCTTCGCGCAGCAGCTGGCACGCCGTCGGCGTCGCCGCCCCAGTCCAAGCCGCTCCCCTGCCTCCCCTTACAGAGGGCGTCGCGGTCGTGCCAGAGCCGACCCGCAAGGACCCAGCTGGGGCACTACGGGCCCAGATCTGGGTCGGGGACGTGCCACCGGCCGCCCAGCACCACCGTACCACCCCGCCGCCAAGAGGTGGCACCACCATGGAGAGCACCGCCAGCCTCCGCCACCAGGACGTCGGACCGCCACCTGCCGAGCACCACCGATGCCTCCCCCCACCCCGGGAAGGAGGAGAGCGCGCGGGTAAGTGACGGCCCGCCGCCGCCGACACCACCCGACCAGATCCTGGGGCGACCGCCGGCGGAGGCGCGGGGGAAGGTTGGAGGGGGGAGGCCAAGGGGGAAGGGGGGCGCCCCCCGCCCCGGCCGCCTCCCGGGGAGACGGCAGAGGCGGCGGGACGGGGCGCCCGCGCCGGGCACCTGGCGACGGCGGGAAGAGGCCAGGGCCCGCCAGCGGTGGGGGAAACCCTAGCGGGAGCGGGAGTTTTCTATGTCTGTTCGCAACCCCCGACCAGCTTCTTTTTCGGGAACTCATTTTAATGGCTTTCACACACATGACGAGCACAAATCTAGTTATATGTAAGAGCATGTACAGGCTGACTTGGTAAATCCGCACCCCTATACACACCCGGACGTGTCCAGGCGCGTCCGCAGACAGCGCCGGGCGGACCCTCATATCTTCTGCCAGGCATCCACATATATCAAATTCGGACTCTCAGATCCATACAAATCCATGCATGTCCATCATACACGGCAATGTCACATGCAAATAACAAATGTTGGTACCGAAAATACATTGCTCTTGCATAAAATTTATTTTAAGTGCACAACTCAAACATTAGCTCTTTGTTCTATTGTGGGTACACACATGCTCCACAAGATCATTGAGTAACGGTGAATGCACCTGCTGATCCCGAAGATTCTGATGCATCTGTAAAAAGTTCATAAGCTGAGCTGCATCTTGATCTTCTGAGATTTGAACATGTTTTCCATGTGCTTCAAAATCATTGGTTTGGACTATACTATCACTCTCATCCTCGACAATCATATTGTGCATATAATACAACATGTCGGAGCTGCCATAATGTTTATGATTCCCAAATTATTGCAGCTCCATGAACAATTCCCCAACGAGCTTGAAGCACTCCGAATGCTCTCTCCACATCCTTCCTATCTGCTTCCTGCATTGTTGCAAAGTGGCTTTGCCTGTTGCCCTGTTCGGATATGTTCTTTACAAACGCCGCCCACTGAGGATAGATGTCGTCGGCAAGATAGTATCCCATATTGGAGTCACAGTCATTGACAGTGTAGTTGCACGGTGGTGATTCCTCATTAGAAAGCCTCCTGAACACCAGAGATCGTTGAAGCACGTTGATGTCATTGTGAGATCCCGACATTCCAAAGAAAGCTTGCGAAATCCATAAGTCATGTGATGCCACCGCTTCTATTATAATGATGGCCTCTTTGGTGTGACCATGATACATTCGCCGCAAACCTTTGGGGAAGTTTTTTCATTTGCCAATGAATGCAATCTATTGATTCAAGCATTCCTTACAACCCTTTGGCCTCTCCAATAGCCAACAACTTTTTTCTGTGCTCCGCATTTTGTTCTCTCACATACTCTACTCCAAATAACCGCACCACGGCGCGAGCAAACTTGAAATTAGTCTTTAGGCATGTGCTCTCCCCCATCCTGACCATCTCACCAACGGCATCAGCAGCAGTACCAACTACAAGCATCCTCTGAGCAGCCGTGCACTTCTCCTTAGCAGAGAAAGAGTGTTGGCTGCAGCAATCCCTTTTGAGCTTGAAGTAGTCATCGTGTGCCTCCACTCCCTTCATAATGCGCAAAAGCAATGGTTTCTGCATGCGAAAATGGCGACCAAACCATGGATAATCCGGAAAAGTTGGGTTCAGAGCAAAGTAGTCCTTCTGCAGTAGCCGTGCTCCGGACACCCTATCCCGATTGAGCCCTTGAAGGTAAGAATATGCTCCACCTGCCGGTCCATTTCCTCTTGCATGCTCATGAACATGATCATGTCTACTTCTTATTCAGAATCCGAGAAATCGAAGAACTCGTCTTAAATCATTTGATCAAGCTCCGACGGTCCATACTCCTCCTTCGACGAATCATCGGAATTCTCGCTTTCTCTAAAAACATCACAAAAAATCAGGCCTGACAACGTGTAGAACACATAGAGCGCAAGATGGAGCTCGAGAGTTACGTCCCCGATGGCGAGGACGGGAGAGACGACTGTTGTGTCGGTACTGGCGGCGCAGAGGCTCGGAACGGCTATGGAGCGCGCGCGGAGGCGGAGCTGTGAGACGAATGTCACGGAGGAGGAAGAAGGGAGGAGAGAGCAAATGGATCCGATAGATCGAGGGGTGGATTTGATGTATTTTGATGTGGGGTAGAGTTGTCGGGTCCGACATGGCAGACATGTCCAGACGTCCTATATCCGTCTCATATTTGGCTGGATATGGGTGACGGTCAGCCCAGGTATTTGAAGCCTATTTAATGTGTCCGTATATATCACATATTTATGACCAGTCCATGGCCGGACCATTCGTCTGGACATTTGAGGTAGCTTTGGGGCACCCGGCAGTAGATGGTCCAACCCGCACATTTGTAAAACCGTATACAAAAGTACGATCAGGTGACTCCTCGATAAGCACGTACCGTATTCTTTTTTTTTTTACGCTCTCTGCTGAAACGAGGCTGCCTGTCTTTTTGGTCTTTTCCATGTGACGCGGTGAATTTTATAACTGTCAGGGCTTAAGCAAAGTTTGGTGGAGGTTTTGCGTTTATGGAAAAACGAGGGATACTCGTGCATGGGATTGAAACATGAATCTTCCTTGATTAGTACCCCCTCCGTTCGGAAACATATGTTGAAGAAATAAATAAAAATGAATGTATTTAAAACGAAAATACATCTAGATGCATCTATTTCTTCGATAAGTATTTTTGGATGGAGTACTAACTACCAACAGGCTAGCCAATATACATTTATGTGCTAGAAGGGAAAATGTTTTGAATTTTTTTGTATGGTTTTCATCATTTTTTTCTGAGTTTTGTTTATTAGGTGGTTGCTCTCTTTTAATGTGTCATCGGATGACTTTTTTTTAAATACATGATTCACATATTATTAGTAAAAATATGAAGATGCCAGGACTTTGACGAAAACGAGGTTGGATCTTGACCTAATAATTATAACAAGCTTGGAAGACCGGCCGTTGCTAGTTACTTTCAACAGCCAGCTTTGTTCAGTCCCTTACCAAACAATGAGAAAAAGAAAGCTCCTAGGTTTTGCTTTCTTTTTGTCGACATGTACTAGTATAATACATGTGTGTCCCAACTGCTTGTGTGCGCCTTTTTAGGCATCAAATGTGTCAGATACCCTAAAAAATAAGATTCCTCGGAGAAATCATAGTTTAGTCAAGAGTTCATTTCATTATTTTAGAGGAAACCATGAAGCATGAATTCTCTCACTAGAACAAACACCCGCGTACACCAACGCATATCTACCAACGAAGTTAGGATATGTGTTGTTTCGGATCCACCCCCACCTCCCCTACAAAGGGAAACCTCCCCGTACCCACCTCCACCTTATCTGCGTCCCCTCCATCTAAATATCACACAGCCAAAAAACATTTTTCCCCTCCCGACGACCTCTCTCCCCTGATGCCTATCTGTCTCTGTCACACCAGAGTTGTCGCCGCCAAACTCCGATTCCGGGAAGCTCAGGCGGACTCCCAACCCACTGCTCACCAGCCTGCCCCACTCCCTCTATGTTCTTCTCAGATCCTTCGCCCCGTCCACCGCGCCCCTGCACACGCGCCCCGCAACAAGCCTAGCCGCCACGCGTCGTCAGCGTGGCTCGGGGGGCTCCGGTTTATCGCCCAGTACCCTTGCATCACCTCACGCACGGCAGCCGGCTTGGGCTTGACATGGTACTCTGCCTCTTCTACCTCCGAAGTTGACATGTCTGGTACTGGTGTTTTTTTATTAGATCTGATTCACCATGTGTCAATCTGTACTAATTCTGGATGGGTAGTACTCTGTCATGCGTTATGGTTAGACTTTACTATTCATATGATATGCGTTCTTGGATTAGTAGTATATACTAGCAATGAGCATGACCTGTTCAATAAGATCAACGCAGTGTCTTCTTGTTAAAAAAATCAACTTGGTTCAAATTAGAGTGAGATAGTGTATCAGCGATATACCATATGCGACCATGTATGTCACTGAAGAATATTGCTACAAAATTCATCATGTAAGTGCAATTATGGGTCCATGATACTAGCATAATTATTTCGAATTGAGAATCCCCTTCTCAATACACTAAATCGTTATTTATTTGGTGTTAAATGTACAATATATTAATTAAATAAGTCCTACTTGCATCCGTTCGTCCCAATATTTTTCTTTATTCTATAATCATTTATTCCATCTACACTCACAAGTTCTGATATTGTCTTTTACTATGTGTATGCATCTGCTGTTTCTTAACAGATCGATCTACAACACTTACGTATTGCAATCCGGAGAATCCATGAATATGCAAAAGAAGCCTTGAGAATTATTTTAGTCATTTGTGTATAGCATGGTGAGGATGTTTTCGCTAGTTCATGTTACAGTAAGGAAAACGTGAATTTGTATCTTATTCTATTTTTTCGGTTGATGTAATATTTGTTTTCCCCTACAAAAAGTTATATTAGTTTCAGCTTCTTATTCAGTAAAAATGTGCACACCTCAATCTCTAACTTTATGCAAAAGCTCAGATGGAAATAATTCTTACACTCATGTTATCCAATATAAACTGTTAAATAATTGATAAATTTTGAACGTGAGTTACAAGAACATCGTACCTTGATATTCTCGTCATATGTATTTGACTCATATTATTGAAATCTCACCTTTAAATCAAGTTCAGTGCATTTTTTTTGGAAATACTGGTACTTCTGAATTCCTGCAATCTCTGTACTAATTTGTATTTTGTGGGGAGCCACAGACGTTTCCAAAGATAGAATGATGCATGATTGGTCAGCACACAAACTCTTGGCCAGGTGCCTCTCACATCTTATCTTGTTTGTAACATATTCTCCTTAAACTGTCAAACTTATTCCTCTTGTGCACTCTGCTTCCCTGACATACAGGCACACTATGGTGGTGGGATGTTACTAACAAGCATAAACAGACACCTAAGCGATCAGATACGGCGACTGTGCAAGTGTGTCAGGTACGTCGAATTCACTGATCCCAAACTATTGGATCTTACTAGGATCTCCTCTTCTCTGTAATACTTAGAACCTTCTCCTCTACCTATTCAGGCCAACAGTTTGAGCATCCGGCAACCATGGTGACAAAGAAGAGCATACTGGAACTGCTCTAAGTTTCCATGTTCTCGGTAAACAAGTGAACTAAGAAAGCGAAACCTATTTAGTAAATGTTGGCATATACTGATACGTTGGCAGCCTGGCACTGCATTAATGGCGTGGTCTTCTAAATTGTTAGAATCATTTTAAGTAGTTTGGTAGGTGTCCATGCTAGTTTAACTAGCCAAGTTTGAGTCTAATTTTGATAGGTTGATTAGTTAGTTTTCCAACATGTCTCGTTTGCATGTCGTAAGCATTTGTGTTCTGTAGTCCATATATGGTTCAATGAGTTTGCATAGCTAGTAGCCTACATGCTGTACTAGTATGTCTTGGACTCAGCATGCCTTACTAGTCTAGTAAAAGGGCACTGCAGTCTGAGTCGTTCTAGATGCTATTAAGTCAGCGTAGGTTTGGATTGCTTTGGCCATGTAGCAGGTCATATCATGGAACCAGGTCGTGCAAGAGTTTTTCCGTAAAAAAGCAAGCTTATGTAAGAGTTCTGATATAAAAGAATAAAGAGTACGCTAAATTTTTCGTACACATGTGTTCGGCTATTTTGATGCCATCGATTCAGTGAGCACAACCGAACATAGATTACTAATGCATATGCCAAATCAGCAGGTTACAGAGACTAGATTGTTCCAAGTCGATGTTGCTGGCGCTAAAACATATTAGTGCCAAGCTGGATTTACTAGGAGGTATTTTCTGATAGTAGTTCTATATTGCGTGAATGATTCTTCACCAGATCGAATGGAAAGTTTGGAGTATTAATAGCATTACTTGACTACATTTTATTATCTTACACATGCTTCTCTTTTTTTTCCTACCTAATTTGTACAAGAGAACACTGCTTCTGTGAGATAAGACTCATTTCGGTTAGATTAGGTTAAACAATTCATCAACTACTTTATGCCTGCCTTACATTTTCCCACCCCTATAAAACACTTTGTTTCTGTTAACAGGGTGAAACTTACTAATGAAACAGGCTGAGTTAGTTTACTGTAAGCTAAAATGACTATTGTTAGCTACAAATATTATACTGGACACATCCGAACAACAATGCTCCTCTTACTTTAATCCAAAGTATCGACCCCGAATATAAATCTAAAGTTGATGATGTTAAACTTGGTAATGAATTCTTGGTATTGCGCGTTGATGCTACATTAGCAAAATCTTACAAGTTTTTATAACTACTAAAAAGAGTCAAAATTATTAGTCATGCAGCAAGATTAACTATCACATTGCCTTCGACCTTTCCATGTTGCTCCTCCTTCCAATTTTTTTGCCCTATTAACCTATTTCGTTTCTTTGTTGTAGATTGCTGTATTCGATGATGCATGGCTCAGATATTGGTCAAGAATAGGAGTGCTATTAGATAGTTTCACATTGTGTCTTAGAATTCCATGTCCAGTGCCAATGTTTCAATCATTATGTTTCAGATATTTTCGGTGTCAATGTTTCAGAATGGCTGAGACGTTGGTTGCAAGGTCAACAGTAGGATTACTACTAGCTTCACATGTTGTAATCTTTGTATCGTGTCCTTTGTAATGCAACCAAGTTGATTTAATATATGAGAAATTTCTATTTATTATACTATGTCCATGTGCAATATCGGCATTGACCTAATAATTCTGGATGGTGATATATAAAATATCGTGCATTTTTCATGCAATGCACTAGGCATTGCAATACTCATTTATAATCCACCAACGCATGTGAAGCGTTGTTGGGCTCTGACTTTATCCGTTTCTATCTTACAACACTTTTCCACGCCATTTACCAACGGATGCATATACGTTGTTGTAGACCTTTCCAACGCCACCAACGGCAACGCATACAAATCCGTTGGTGTAGACCTTACCAACGCTTATATGGACCTTTGGCAACGCAATGATGCGTTGCTGTAGGGGGGTTCTTGTTGTAGTGTCTGAACTCCGGCTCAGAAATAATTCTGGCCCTAGAAATGGTATCTTGCTGCACTTGCTCTTGATGGTAGTATGGAGGTTTATTTCTACGAGTTAGTGCATGTACATTTGATGTTCTTCAGACCGAATGTGGTGTTCATTATATTAGCATATCCTATCTTGCTATTAAATGTAAGTTATAAAATATATTTTTTGGACAATGGGCGCTTTATAATTACTTAAAAGATTTAATTATTACATCCGACCTCCGTATAACTAAGATGCACATAGCCAAACCAAATTCGGTCTCAAAAAGTAAGAAAAAAAAGACAAAATACAAGTATTCTAAGATGTCCTAGGTCGCGCTGAAGTCGGAGGATTTCCCCTAAGATAAATAGTTTTTTTTTGGTAAAGGATGGATTTTATTAACTAAAAATGAAGCATCAAGAAGATACATAACACATGAGCACACACCCGGCCTCTGCATAACTAGGATGCACACAGCCAACACCAACTCACACACACACACGTAAAAAACACGCCGACAAATAGCAAAGTCATATAAGACCAAAGCTATGTGTAGACGCTTAAAAAAACAAGAAGCCCTAAGCGATAAGATCTGTGATAGGTAAACTACGGCAGAAAGAATTTCCCTCGGTTAAGAACCAAGGCGAAAGAATTTCCCCAAAGAGGAAGTGCAACATCAACTAAGATCTGATAGTCTAATGCAAATTTGGAATGCATTCCACTGGTGCAGAAACACAAAAGCCTTTATACAACATGCACGAAAACCATATGCATGAGAATGATAATGGCGATCTAAAATCTTAGAATCAGAGCACATGAGGCATATTTTTCTATAACGTTATTAAAACTGGTCCAGCGTTTGATACTAATCATTGAATTAGGTAGCCGATTGGCTGAAAAAGAAACCAAGCTAGTAACTGAAGGGCAGAAGATAAACATGGACAGACAGAGACTTCACTTCGGAAAAAAAAATATTAAAATGAAAGCATAACACACAAAGTACATGAGAAATCTATACACGGAAAGAAAAATAAATATTATGTATAGAGAAATTAAACCCACTAATAACTATGTTGGAGATTGTTTACCTATATGAGCTATTTGCAAATTCACTCCTAGTCACCTAGATGATGCTTAACTATACTACTTAGTTAATCATAAAAGCATTCTACGACCATATCGAGTAGTGTAGTGAGGTTACCTGATCAATGTGCTGCCCACCAGAGAACACTAATGAAGCCATTCATCCATCCATACCGAGAAGCGTTGTGAATCTACACATTTACACAGGCAGAATATATCAAGAAAAGAATATGGCAAAAGAGCTTGGGATGTAGTCCTGAAGAATTCTTCAGGTTCCGTTGGCAATATACTAAGCCGCTCTTCTTAAATAAGTAACTAAAAAATATGCACAACTTAGGAGCCTGAATGAAGGAGAAACAAAGGAAGTCTCGTTTTTGCGGGATCCTGCAGAATGTAAATAATAATAATCCCGAGGATAATGTTATGTTCAGATACTACTTGTTCAAGTCCTCAGAACTAGCAGCAAGAAGAGTTTGCACAAAGAGAAGGAGACTAAGCAGCGGAATTTTGCATAGGTGAACTGAACACAATAGGGCAATAGAATGTTATGAGAAAAGGGTAGAACAGTCCACGTTATTCAAATTAGTTCAAACGAGTCATCATATGGTCCATACATGCATGCGTGAATGTTCTTTCAAAAAAAAAAACAACGAGCGTCACATCAGAAAGCCGGTGAGGAGGCCACGGAATGGGGCACGCCAACGGCAGCAGCGGAGTCGTTTGAGAGCCATCCGCATGGATGGCCTTTCCTTCGGATCCACAGTAGTGCAATCCACGCCCAGCATGAACACAGTTGCCATCTCCTCCCTGTACCGTGCTTGATCTGGTATGCTCCTGTCCACAACATTCTGGAATGCTTCCTGTTGGTTCGCCATCAGTATACGGAAGTTGTTCTGTGCCCAATTCGCCAAATGACCATCTGTTGTAGCTTCATTGGTCATCCGCCCCGTGACAAGCTCCAGCATCAGCACTCCAAAGCTGTAAATGTCTACCTTCTCCGTCAGCTGGTTTTTCCCCAACCCATATTCTGCAGTTAATCATTTGTAGTATTAGTTAAAAGACCAAGCTAGTTAAGACATAATAATTCACTGTAACTAACAAAAGTTAAGACAGAATTCCATTACCTGGAGCTGCGTACCCAAAGTTACCAGGACGCAGGTCCGTGATTGGCAAGGGTTGGCCGAGCCCCGCCATGTTAACCTGTGCAGCGCCAAAGCTGGCTATCACGGCCTTGAAATTCTGATCAAGCAAGATGTTTTCAGAGTTGATGTTGTGGTGGACAAACAGTTTGTTGCATCTGTGGTGTAACTGGCGGAGCCCTCTGGCCACACCAATGGCGATGCCCCTCCTGTCCGGCCAGCTCAGGTGCCGACCGGCATCCATGGGTTGGTGCAGCCAGGATCGAAGGCTTCCATGAACCGGATACTCATAAATGAGCATGATTGCGTCTTCCCTCTGGATATGGTCTACAACTTTGATGATGTTTTTGTGAGAAATGTTGGCTAACAGGAACATCTCCGAGTTGCAGCGGTACATGACATTGCCGTCTACTTGTAGCGCTCGGTTCGCATTGTGGAACTTCTTGACGAGCAGCTTATTTGGGGGACTAGTCCCAGCACTACCCTGATCATAGACTAAGTACAACTGTTCGCCCTCTGCTGTCCTTCTGCTAGCCAACACCCTTGTCGCGTTATCTTCAGTAAGGTTGTCGACTATGGCTTGTTCATTGCGCACAATATGCTGCACCGCCGCAGGATGGTTCCAGGACTGAAAACTCATTCTCTTAGCGGCCGGGTAGGGCGTGGAGAGGTTTGTGTGAAGGGTGCGTCAACCTGCAGACACATTACCTGTTATATTCCGTAGTATTCCCTCAGTTACATGCACATATACAACTACTGAGAGATAAAGAGAGATGCATGTTCATAGCTAGTTTGAGTTGAGCCAATAAAAAGTAATCCGTTTGACAGCCACATGTTTTCTTTTCATACGATCCTGGAAAAGGATCGGGTTCCACTACTATCAATGATAACGGAACAGACAGAAAAAAAAACATCAAAGAAAAAGTAATTAGTTTGACGGCCACATATTGACAACAAACGGCAAAGAATGACAAATTAGAAGAATTTTTGTGCCTTTTGAAATAGTAACAGAACATACAGGAAAAAAGAAAGCATCCAAGAAATAGTACAGGATGTTCCTTCAGTTAAGACAGACAAAGAATACAAAACAAGGCAGGATGCCCCCATTGCTGCCTCAGCTGCTGAAGCTCTACATGGAGGACACCGTGCTATGGAGGGTGCGGCTTCCGAAAGCTCTGAATGCTGCGGCGGATGCCCGTTCGATTCGAAACACCCCCCTCTCTCCCCCCTGTACCTCTCTGCTGTCATGCATGTTGTACATGCAACACATCTGGGCGTTTTGGCCCCTGTTAATGGTAAAGATTCAGGTGGGAAAAACTCCCCCGTTGAAAATTCAAAAACGAAAAAGTTAAGACAGACAACTAGATTTGCTGTTTTCTTTTGATGCTTCATTTTGAGCCAATAAAATCCACACTCTATCGAAAGAAGACAACTAGATTTGCTGTTTTTGGTTGTGTGTGGTCAACTATTCGTAGTTCTATTTCTGATGATAATTGTACAAGGATGAAATTAGTGAAATGTTGATACTAGAAACAAAAAAAGGGGCAAGGCAGACAACTAAGATTGTACAAGGAAGGATGATATTACTGAAATGATGACGGTACAAAAAGAAAAAAAGGTAAGACAAACAACAAAGATGGTACAAGTATGAGATTACTGAAATGATGATAAAATGGCTATAGCCTCTGCCCTAGTACTCCTATAACTCTTTAGGACATGGTATTCAACAGATCTACCGGGATTCAATTACCACGCAGATTCAGAACAGTAAGAAGAGAGAGCACAATAGCATGTGGAACCCAGCTGGAAGCATACAACTGCTGCTGTTCGAAAAAAGTTCAACTCAGGTAGTGTTGCTTAGAAGTAAGAAAATGATTTGCTGGTGGATCACCGGCGGTGGAGATGGAGGCAGTCAGAGTTGGAGAAGATGACTGCAATGCAATGCAGGGCACGGGAGGTCCAAACTGCGGCGACGAGTTTGACGCTGAGCGGCCGGTGAACGCTGGTGTCCCTCCCGACGGCACGGGCACGGGGAGACACCCCCCTCTCCCCGCGCAACATCCACATCCACCTCTCCGGCGGCCCGGCCATCGCCTCCTCCAGATCTAGACCTGTGTATGGGTGTGGAGACTGCAGCAAGGGCAGGCTTGTGCGTGGGAATGAATGGAATGGAATAAACTAAGTGGGCGTGATGCGGGGGGGACGCCTCCACGCTGCAATGTGCGTTGATCTACTCAACTGAATCGAGGGTGATCCACTCCAACTCGGAAACAATCGAGTCACTCGATCGGACCAACCAAATTATCCCATGCAACACTACGTAAGTACGTACGCACCTCGACCGCTTCGGATCAAGATCAAGCTGAGTGCGACGAGCTTCTCGCTTCTGCCGCTGCCGTCGCCGTAGCCGTCGCCTTCGCCGGAATATTGATCACGGGGTGATGGAGTACGTGGGGGTGGATCAAGAGGTGGTACTGTAGCTCCGGCAAGCGTCGATCGGGACCGGGGTGTAGGAATATATAGGTCCGTACTCCGTAGTACCCATTGCAGCAACGTCGAGAAGCTTCTAACTTAGCCACACACCTGTCGGCCTCCGTTGTTTCTGTTGCCGACTCGAGGCTACGTACTTTACCTGTCCCTCACCCTCTTTCTTTTTGCACCAGGTCGGCACAGTAGAATGACATGTAAAAAAAGTGAAGGAAAAGGGTCGGCGTTGTCAGAGAAAAATCCTCTTTAGCTATGGTTCCTGCCTTGGATACTGCCCTTTTTGTTTTGAGAAACGCATGGAATCTGCCTTGCAAGTCTTAGAAAACGCGCGTGCACATGGGCCGCATCACGCCAGCCATGCCCCTTTCTCTCTCTTTGGGAAGGCTTCTGCCTTTCTCTCTCTAAAATAAACTTTCTTTCCCGTTGCCTGATAACGCGCATCAGCCGCCTGCACCGCCCGGCCAACCACATGAGTCTCCAGATGGCCCGCTGCTGCCTCTCCACATGCCCGCTATGTCAGGGTGTGCATTATGTTTTTTCGGTCTGGTTTATACGGATTTTATACTTGGTTTATACGGTTTTATACATAGACATGGCTTGGTTCGGTAATAACGGTTTACTTTCGGTTCAGTTTGGTTCTGGTAATGACCAAATTGTCACGAATTTTTGAGCCAACATATAACCTTTCCACATGTAAATGCATGATATATGTCATAAGGAGGAAAAACAATTAGAAAAGGATAAAGAAGGGATGCTCGATAAGTAGCCAGACTAATCATGTAAACCGAAGCACTAAGTGGGTCAGAAAGCACTATAGCAAGGCAGCCCATTATGCTTTTGAACCCAAAGAATCTAAATTTTGGATTAACCAAATGGTTTTCTATTTCTAACAAAAAAATATGCAAATGGTTTCATATTTCAAAACTCAAACCAAAACCGGAACCTAGAAAAACCGAAATTTCTGTTCGGTTTCTTTTTTGGTTATCGGTTTGGTTTCGCACACCCTGACCGCCATGAACCCAAGCGGGCCGCTCGATGCATGTCATGCTTCCACGTGGGTTTCTTCCCTTGGGTATGTTGCATGTCATCATTGGCTTGTTTATTCGTTGGTGGAGACACGCTCGTTATTCGTTACTCCCTTGGTTCTAAAAACCAAGAGGCATGATTCTTCTCTTTCTTCTCTCGACGGAAAGCATGCACTCATTGGTAGCCTCCAAGTGATGACCTGTAAGTGCACAATGTTGTTGCGGTTTGTTATAAGTAGAGTTTGTTGAACCCACAAGGAGTGACACGCAGAGAAGTACCAACCCTACAACTACGTTGTCATGACGCAGCTCCGTTCGTTCGCACCTAGACCGTAGTCTAGGAATGTTTTATTCTATCGGATGGTATGGAAAAGATAAAAAGAAAGGGTATTTTAGCTAACTACGAACAGGATAGTAAAAATGGTAAATGAAAAAAGAGTAAAATGTGGCGCTTGAGTAATCTAGGTGTTCTCAAGCGGCCCCACAAAGTCGATGTCTTTGGCGCTGATCCCCTCCCTGGAGGCTTTGAGGTGGACCCTCCCCCTCCTGCCTCCTCCTTGAGCTCCGGCGAAAGCTGGTTCTCCCCTGGTCTAGGCGTCGACGGCACCTCAGTGGCATGCTCCTTCTTGAAGGCAGCGGTTGGGATTTGCTCTTGGTGGTGGAACACATCTGGGCGTTTTGGCCCCTGTTAATGGCAAAGATTCAGGTGGGAAAAACTCCCCCGTTGAAAGTTCAAAAACGAAAAAGTTAAGACAGACAACTAGATTTGCTGTTTTCTCTTGATGCTTCATTTTGAGCCAATAAAATCCACACTCTATCGAAAAAAGACAACTAGATTTGCTGTTTTTGGTTGTGTGTGGTCAACTATTCGTAGTTCTATTTCTGATGATAATTAGTTTGACAGCCACATATTGACAACAAACTGCAAAGAATGGCAAATTAGAAGAATTCATGTGCCTACTGAAATAGTAATGGAACAAAGAGAAAAGAAAGCAGCCATTGAAAATTCAAAATTTGCTGCTTTTTGATGGGGGGAAATTTCCCAATTGAAAATTCAAAAAAAAAAAGTTAAGACAGACAACAAGATTTGCTGCCTTTTGGTTGTGTGTTGTTAATTATTCATGGTTCATTACTGATGGTAATTGTGCAAGGATGAGATTACTGAAATGATGATAGTGCAGAAAAAGGAAGATAACACAGATACCAAAGATAGTACAAGGATGAAATTACTGAAATGGAAAGTAGTGGCTGCACCCACAAAATGAACGGTAAAATCAAACCAACTATGCAAAAATATCAAAAAAGTATGGAACTTTGTGGCATTGATTATGCGCAAATGTTTTATATGCTTGCAAAATGTGGTGGCCAAATGACATCCGAGGAGCTCGGTACAAAATGAAATACAAACTCTGCTCTACACCCAAGTTTACTGTTCATATGTTTGAGCACAATTTTTTTTTGCGAGGCTCCTCGGATGTCATTTGACCACCAAATTTTGCAAGAACCTAAAATACTTGGTCATAATCCAAGCTACAAAGTTTTTGATTTTTTGGATATATGTTGCTATGTTTTCGAGCGGGGGTGCAAGGTGCTTTGGTGTACAAAAAACAAAAATTAATGATGTAAAATGGCCATGCCTCTGCCTAGTATAACTCTTTTGGATATACTGAACCGAGTTTGCAATTTATTTATGCGATAGAAGCAAATCATGCTCTACTCTAGCTACGGGGATTCAGTTACTACTCAGATTTTTCAGAACAATAAGAAAAGATAGCACGATAGCATTCGGAGCCCAGCTGGAAACATACCGGAAAGCACTCATAGCATTCAGTTACTACTCAGATTGCTCCAAAATCTCACTTGCTCTCATGCTCCAACAATGAAAAACTAAAATTTGAATCGTTTTGGAGAAAATCTAAAAAGATTTGTGGACATTCACAGGACATATGTCTACATCCCCTAAAAGGTTGAAATCCAAGTTTCGAAATGCACGTAGAGAAAGAAAATGTCAAATCCAGTATGAATAATGTCTCAAAAAGACAAAAGCATGCTCTACTCGCATTCAATTACTACTCAGATTCAGACAAAAGCATGTGGGAACCATATACCTGCTGCTGTTGGACTCATGTAGTGTTGCTACTTGCTTAGCTAGAGAGAGAGAGAGAGAGAGAGAGAGAGAGAGAGAGAGAGAGAGAGAGAGAGAGATGTGTGCACAAGAAGGATTCACTGGCGAGTGGAGATCTAGGCGGTCGGAGTTGGAGACGATCGAAGGCTGCAATACGGGCAGCAGCGGAGGTCCAAACGGTGACGAATTGGGCTTCCTCGGAATTGCCGCCGAACGACCAGTCGACCTTACCGGCCGGCGTACACTGGTGGTATACCGCACGCTCCCCACGATGGCACGCCCAGGTGCCCGCGCTCCCCGCACAACGACAATCCCATCGCCGGCGAGATCTACATCTTCCTGCCGTGGCCTCCTCCGAATCTAAACCAGTGTATGGGTGTGGAGAGTGCAGCGGCGGCGTGGGAATAAACCATGCATGTGGGCGCGCGTAATGCAGTGGGGAGTGGGCGCCTCCACCCTGAAAAATGGAGTGGAGCCGTGCGTGCTGTTGCTCCCCTCGATCGGACCAATCAAATGTTGCGTGCGCGCGCGCATATTCAAGTTTCTTTTTAGGGAATCGATGCATCTGCTTTTCTTTTCTTTTGCGGCGTGTACGCACCTCGATCGGTTCCGGATGAGCTTCTTGCTTCTGCTGCTGCGCCGCTGCCCTTTGCCGTCACCGTCGCCGGCCGGAATGCTGATCGCGGGGATGGAATGGGAGTGGATCACGAGGTGGTACTGTAGCACCCTTGGCGTCCTGCGCGCGTCTATATACGAGGATGTACGTAGCAGGAGCAGCAACCCAAAACGCTGCTTCTACCTTAGCCAGAAAAGTGCCCGCCGAGTAGCCTAGGTTTTTTTTTTTGAAAGGGGGGATTCCCCGGCCTCTGCATCAGATCGATGCATACGGCCTCTCTTATTAAACAAATAAACAGGTTCTAAACAAAGGTCTTACAGAAAAAGGAACCAAAGCAGCCTATAGCTCACATAGAGCATCGACTGCAAGGCAGAAATTAGATAAGCCACAACCC
>NW_021259074.1:0-642 GCF_002162155.2 Triticum dicoccoides | reverse complement strand
CGATTTCCATGGTTGTTGAACCCCATGGTGCGCTTACGTGTCGATCATCAACAATCGCAGTTTGGGCCGATTTTGGCCCGTTTCTTGCACTATTAATTAGTTTTGGGCGCCCCGCAGTGATTTCCACGATTGACGAACTCCGTGGTGCGTTTACATGTCAGTCATCAACACACAATTTTGGTCGACTCTGGTCCATTTCGTGCACGATTATTCACCATTTTGGCGTCCCAGAGCGATTTCCATGATTGACAATTCCCGGGGTGCGTTTGCGTGTCTGTCCTCAACACTCACAGTTTGGGCCAATTCTGACGCGATTCGAGGACTATTACTCAACATTTAGGGGTCCCGAAGCAGTTTCCATAGTTGTTGAACCCCAAAATGTGTTTACGTGCCGGTCATGAACACTCACAGTTGTGGCCGATTCTGGCCCGTTTCGTGGACTATTACTCACTGTTTGGGGTCCCGGTGTGACTTGCGCAATTAACAAACCCCGGGGTGCGTTTACGTGTCGATCATCAACACTCGCATTTTCGGCCGATTCGGGCTCGTTTTGTGGCACTCGCAGTTTTGGCCGATTCTGGCCCGTTTCATGGACTATTACTCACAGGTTTGGGGTCCCGGAGTGCTTTCCTTGATTAACAA
>NW_021259073.1:0-1035 GCF_002162155.2 Triticum dicoccoides | reverse complement strand
AGAGCTTGATCGGCCCCGACGCATTGGGTATGACTCCTAGGTCGGTGATGAACTCCTTCACCCATATTGCTTCATGTGCTGCCTCCGAGGCTGCCATGTACTCCGCTTCACATGTAGATCCCGCCACGACGCTTTGCTTGCAACTGCACCAGCTTACTGCCCCACCATTCAAAATATACACGTATCCAGTTTGTGACTTAGAGTCATCCAGATCTGTGTCGAAGCTAGCGTCGACGTAACCCTTTACGACGAGCTCTTCGTCACCTCCATAAACGAGAAACATTTCCTTAGTCCTTTTCAGGTACTTCAGGATATTCTTGACCGCTGTCCAGTGTTCCTTGCCAGGATTACTTTGGTACCTTCCTACCAAACTGACGGCAAGGTTAACATCAGGTCTGGTACACAGCATGGCATACATAATAGAACCTATGGCTGAGGCATAGGGGATGACGCTCATCTCTTCTATATCTTCTGCCGTGGTTGGACATTGAGCTGAGCTCAATTTCATACCTTGTAACACAGGCAAGAACCCCTTCTTGGATTGATCCATATTGAACTTCTTCAATATCTTATCAAGGTATGTTCTTTGTGAAAGACCTATGAGGCGTCTCGATCTATCTCTATAGATTTTGATGCCTAATATATAAGCAGCTTCTCCAAGGTCCTTCATTGAAAAACTTTTATTCAAGTAGGCCTTGATGCTGTCCAAGAGTTCTATATCATTTCCCATCAAAAGTATGTCATCTACATATAATATGAGAAATGCTACAGAGCTCCCACTCACTTTCTTGTAAACGCAGGCTTCTCCATAAGTCTGTGTAAACCCAAACGCTTTGATCATCTCATCAAAGCGAATGTTCCAACTCCGAGATGCTTGCACCAGCCCATAAATCGAGCGTTGGAGCTTGCACACTTTGTCAGCATTCTTAGGATCAACAAAACCTTCCGGCTGTATCATATACAATTCTTCCTTAAGGAAACCATTAAGGAATGCCGTTTTGACGTCCATTTGCCATATTTCGTAATCATAGAATG
>NW_021259072.1:0-530 GCF_002162155.2 Triticum dicoccoides | reverse complement strand
TCTCATGCATCCGAGCCTTTCCCCGTTGTCCATTTTGCAATCCGGCGCTACTATGTCCTCCGGCGTTCCCCTCTTCTCTCTTTTCGTGTGCGGGTGTTAAACTTTCTCGGAATGGCCCGAGCCTTGCCAAGTGGCCTTGGTATAGCACCGGTAGACCGCCTGTCAAGTTTCGTGCCATTTGGAGGTCGTTTGATACTCCAACGGTTAACCGGGTAACCGCAAAGCCCTCTTTGAGTTGCAGCCCAACACCCCTTCCAAAGTGGCCCAAAACCCACCTAACTCCCCTCCATGCTCTCGGTCGTTCGATCACGATCGCGTGGCCGAAAACCGCTCCTCATTTGGACTCTCCTAGCCCCCTCTACCTATAAAAACGTCTCCCCCTCTCCATTTCAGGATCATTTCCCCCCCTAACCCTAGAAATCGCCCTCGCGCCGCCACCGGACACGTCCGACTGCGTCCGGACACGTCCGCCCCGCGCCCCTCGTCCAATCGGAGACCACCATGTGGCCTCCCGCGCCGCCCCCGCCGCC
>NW_021259071.1:0-427 GCF_002162155.2 Triticum dicoccoides | reverse complement strand
TCGCAACTACGCCAGCGCTTCATATCCAAACGCAAGATGAAATGGATGGAAGCTGGGAAGTACCTGTCAGGATCTCCCTTACTCCCAAGATTATGCTTCCTCCTCTCTTTTCTTCCCTTCTCCTGATTCTTTTTGTGAAACGAACAACATGAGTCGAAACTCAACCAAGCAAAACAGAAAAGATAAATGAAAGATAAAAACATGAGTAAACCTTATCTCACTTAAATGCAAATCAGGGATATCGCAGGTGCCCTGCCGCTGATACACATTATCAGGAAGAAGCTAACAAAACAATCAACATTGAGGATGCACAATTCTCACGTCATCTGTAAAACCGGAGTACTAGCAAAGGTGCTAATCTCACACAAGAGCACGCAACACAAATACTAATCAACATTTCCAGTCTTAAAAATTGACATTTCTGGAT
>NW_021259070.1:0-1156 GCF_002162155.2 Triticum dicoccoides | reverse complement strand
CGCCTATTCAGGTTCCATCCGCAGGGAGTCCGGCCGAGGTTTCCCATACGGCCCCGAACGATGTGAACAGGGTTCCCGAGATACCTAACGGGTATTCGGTACACCCGGCCACGTACCTACCGCATCACAGCCCACCCCTACGGTCAGCGCTGTCCACGGCCTCCAGTAGGCTACAAACACCAGAAACTACTTGCAACTCCTGGACGGAGAACTAGGGTGAATAAGAAGCCGAGAGGGTCCATTGGTTTCGGGCCCAATGCATGGTAGTAGCTGATTCTTAAATCACACATACAGATCTCAGTGCTTAAGGTCGGCTTCAATGAAACAACCCACCATGTACTCCTACATGGCCTCTCATCGATACCTTTACCAAATCGTGTTCACCACACCACTCTCATTACCGACATAACATTTCACTCTAGCCCATCACCAGATGAACCAGACCTGACACGACTCTAAGCATAGCAGGCATAGCAAGGTAGGAACAACACATACATATGGCTCAAGCAACTCCTACACATGCTAGTGGGTTTCATCTAGTTACTGTGGCAATGACAGGTCATGCAGAGGAAATGGGTTCAACTACCGTAGCACACAGAAGTTTGAATCGCGTTGTCTTAATGCAGTAAAAGAGAGAAGGAGCGAGAACATGGGATTGTATCGATATGATCAAATGGTTGGTTGCTTGCCTGATGGTTCGATGCACTGATACGGTTCTTCGTTAGGGTAATCACGGTACTCCTCGGGGACAGAACCTGTCGCAAAGGGCATCGGTACACAAGCATCACCAAACAATGTGCAACAATATGATGCATGCATGAAACATGGCAATATGAGTGTATTGGGCTAATGCAACTAAAACCAGGGGTGTTTGAACAAATTTGAATCAAGGATTCAAATTTCAAATTCAAATATGGCCTTTTAAAGTGCCTTTTCTTGTTCTGCTTAAAACATCAATTTAACTTGTTTGATCATGCATGAAAATAGTACAGATGGATAGATTGGATTTTTCTGATCATTTTTCATATATAATTTGTCCAATTTGGAGTTACAGAATAAAAGTTATGAATTTTTGAAGTTTAAATAATATTCTGGAATTTCCTGATTTAATTTAATTCCAGAAATATAATTATTGCGTCAGCATGACGTCAGCATG
>NW_021259069.1:0-531 GCF_002162155.2 Triticum dicoccoides | reverse complement strand
GTGTACCAATTCCCAACCTAGTTGTCCATTGGTCAATTCCGTTAGCATCCATACTCGAAGCTGTGAATTGTTAGTCACCACATAATGTACCCCTCTCTCATAGCTTGCTAAGACAGAATTTTTGGGAAGCGAGTACCAGCTTTTTGGACCGCAGGGTTCTCCGGGAAGCTGGACCATATCATAAGTTCCCTTCGAGGGGTGTAGAATCACGAGGACGCTGTTGTGGCAATGCATATAGACAGACCCACGCCAGTAATTAGATGAATGAAATGGACCCTCGTAGCTCTCAGGCGCTCTGCTAACCATGTCGTAGAGGTGCCCCGATGCACAAAGTCCAGGTGTGAACTCTCGGTCCTCCCAATGCCCTGTGCATGAAGAGTACATTAACATTGACAACACTTTTTTCAGGGGTTCCTCGAACTCCTCTGCTTGTGCTTCCTCGAGCGGCGGAACCTCGCCTTGCGTTATAGTGGCTGATAATGGCTCCTTGAGCAAGCCACCCTCGGGAAAGCGGAACACATGGTAGTGGAA
>NW_021259068.1:0-666 GCF_002162155.2 Triticum dicoccoides | reverse complement strand
CTCTATTTCTCGTAAAGTGCTTGTGACAGGAACAAGGGAATGATTACTGTGGATACTACATATGCGAGTTCATCTACAACGCGACTTTGAAAAATGAGCGGGGCTACTCTAAAAGACAATATGAAGTGCGTAAGCAATAATATTCACAATTTCATTTTATTACACCATAATTTCTGTTGAGTTTCTTTCATATATATGTATTAACTCCCTTCTTCAAATTAGACGTGGCAGATGCGGAATGAACTCCTACCACAAGATCGCATGAAAGTAATTCAAGAGGAATTGGCGGGATTCTTTCTTGACCACGTCATCAATAAAGCCGGAGAATACCATGCGGAAGTTGATTTCAAATGCTAGGGGATTGTAAGAGATCTTACATATTGTATATGTATGTTGCCAGTAGCGTCGGATAGATAATACGAAAACTTGTTGTTCGACCAATCTCTCGGAGAAGGAGAGGTCGATTGATCACTTCTCTCGGTATGCATGACGAACTTCTGTACTTAATGGTTTCCTTCATTTTCTTACTAGCTAGTGTGTCGAGGGCCTCTCTATGTATAGTACGTAGCGTCGACCAAGCATGGACATAAGAGAGGACACTTCTCTCTATTAATTAGCTAGCTAACACAATATATGAAACACCTAAATTAACCCCCCAAAACCCCC
>NW_021259067.1:0-415 GCF_002162155.2 Triticum dicoccoides | reverse complement strand
CACCACTGCCACCCTGTCTTAGTGTAACGCGAGTCGAGGCGGACGTCGTCGCGGTAGCGACGACGGACGCCGAGACGAGCACGTGACATCACTGCCACCCTGTCTTAGCGTAACGCGAGTCGAGGCGGACGTCCTCGCGGTAGCGACGACGGACGCTGAGACGAGCACGTGACACCACTGCCACCATGTCTTAGCGTAACGCGAGTCGAGGCGGACGTCATCGCGGTAGCGACGACGAACGCCGAGACGAGCACGTGACATCACTGCCACCCTGTCTTAACGTAACGCGAGTCAAGGCGGACGACATCGCGGTAGCGACGACAGACGCCGAGACGAGCACGTGACACCACTACCACCCTGTGTTAGCGTAACGCGAGTCGAGGCGGACGTCGTCGCGGTAGCGACTACGGACGCC
>NW_021259066.1:0-407 GCF_002162155.2 Triticum dicoccoides | reverse complement strand
ATAAAGGGTAGGGGCAGTCATTTTCGCACGCCGTATAATAATACCCGCCCGCCGTAGGCGCGCCTGCGTCGCCGTACGGCGCGGTCGCGTACGGCCGCCCGTACGCGCCCATGTCCGCATGCACGGCCACCCGTAGGCGCCCACGTCCCGCATGCATGCCCGCCCGCGCCCGCTGCGTACGCCCGAGTGATTAAAAAAAAGATCGGCGAACCCTATCTTCAGGACGCCTCACCCGCCTCCTCTCGCGCCACCGCCGCCGCCGCCATCTCGGGCAGTACCTGGCCGATGAAAAAAACGTACGCGTTGTGCGCTACGCCGACAACCGCCTCGGTCGGGCAGACGCCTCCGCCGCCGGCAGCTCGTATCCGGCGACAACCGCCTCATGTCTGACGAAGGCAACGAGGTAC
>NW_021259065.1:54634-63529 GCF_002162155.2 Triticum dicoccoides | reverse complement strand
TCTCTACCCGGTTGTGTCAGGTCAGTCCAGAGGGACACCTGGGAGAAACATCTGGGCCAAAACCACAGCTACATCCATTCCGTGTAGACCCGACGCGTCCCTTTCCCCCCTCCAGGTGCCGGCGGCGGCGCCGTCCGTGAGGGGTGCCACACCCCGGAGATGCGTGCCACCTCTTCGGACATGCCACAACACCATCCCGCATGTATGAGGGCCCGGTACGATGCTCCGGTGGCATTGCTACCCCCCAGGGCCCCCGTCCCGCCTAACCCTGGAACGGTTGACCACGAGATCTAGCCCTTTGACTTTGTTTGGACGGGCTTTGACCTGTGGACCTCTCCACCCGATTGTGTTAGGTCAGCCCATAGGAACACTTTGGAGCAACATCCGGGCCAGACCCACGGCAAGATCCCCTCCGTGTAAACCCGACGCGTCTGTTTCCCCGCTCCAGGTGCCGGCGGCGGCGCCGTCCATGAGGGGGTTACACCCCGGAGACGCGTGCCGAGCGTTTGCAACCGCCACAACACTTCCAGACTTGTGAGAGGCAACCTACGCAAGATTTGACGGCGTGCTAGCCCCCGGAGGCCTCCGGCCACAGTCGTAGACGCGCGAAGCGCGAAGCGCAATCCACGTAGAGGGAAGTGTTCAGATACTTCTCCATCACGAACAATTATGAAAAATTACCACCAGTCCTATAGCACATGTGCCCATGTCGTGTAAAAAACTCATGATTTTATCACGCTCCGAGTATTTAATAATATTCACGCCGCATTGTTACCGTAGAACGTCTACTACCGTGTCATCGCCGTCCATGAGGGGAGCCACACATCGGAGACGCGTGCCGCCTCTTCGGACATGCCACCACACCACCCCGCATGTATGAGGGCCCGGTGCGACACTCCGGTGGCATTGCTACCCCCCTCAGGGCCCCCGTCCTGCCTAACCCTATACCGTTTGACCATGGGATCTAGCCCTTTGACTTTTCACGGACGGGATTTGACCAGTGGACCTCTCCACCCAGTTGTGTTAGGTCAGCCCATAGGAACACTTTGGAGCAACATCCGGGCCAGACCCACAGCAAGATCCCCTCCGTGTAGACCCGGCGCATCTGTTTCCCCCCTCCAGGTGCCGGGGCGACGCCGTCCGTGAGGGGGGCACACCCCGGAGACGCGTGCCGCCTCTTCAGACATGCCACAACACCACCCCGCATGTATGAGGGCCCGGTACGATGCGCCGGTGGCATTGCTACCCCTAGGCCCCCCGTCCCGCCTTACCCTGGAGCGGTTGACCACGAGATCTAGCCCTTTGACTTCCCACGGATGGGCTTTGACCAGTGGACCTCTCCATCCGTTTGTGTCAGGTCGGCCCAGAGGGACACCGGGGAGCAACATCCGGGCCAAACCCACAGCTAAATCCACTTCGTGAAGACCCGACGCGGAAGTTTCCCCCCTCCAGGTGCCAGCAGCGGCGCCGTCCGTGAGGGGGACCACGCACCGGAGACGCATGCTGCCTCTTCGGACATGCCACAACACCACCCGGTTGTGGTAGTTCATCCGATATAGATATAAACACTTGGGAGCAAAGTCCCCTTCGTATAGACCCGATGCGGCTGTTCCCCATTCCAGGTGCCGGCTGGCGGCGGCACCGTTCGTGAGGGGGGTCACACCGCTCTGTACAGAACCGAAAAATAATGTATGTATGCTTATTAACACGTACTATATGTAAGTTAATCAAATAATAATATTTAAGAAAACATAAAATATAGCTATGAAAAAAAAGAAAAAATAACTATGCCGACGGCAAAGCCGTCGGCATAGCTGCGGCCAGGGCAGATGGCCGGCGCACCGCGGATCAGTGATGTGGCATCTATGCCGACGGCAGCCGTCGGCATAGGTGGTGGTCGGTGCTCCTCGGATCGATGACGTGGTAAACGCATCTATGCCGACGACCTCCTGTCTCGGCCGTCGGCATAGATCGGACGCCGTTAGCCGCACGGCACGAGCGGGATCGCCGGGCCCGCAACTATGCCGACGGCCCGTGTATGCCGACGGCCGCTGTAGGCGTAACTTGGGATAAGCCGACGGCTTATCTGGGCCGACGGGGGCCGTCGGCATATCTCGGGATAGCCCGACGGCTTTATTACGCCGACGGCCTGGACATGGCTGTCATAGCCCAGACTAGGCCGACGGGGGCCGTCGGCATATATATGGTCGACATAGGGCCCTGTTCCGGTAGTGTACAATGGATATCGTTGTGTGCATCAATTGTTGCAGATCACGATTATAACCTCCTTCTCGAAAGAAAAAAAGTTGTCAATCTGGATTAATTAGCATGTTGGCATGCAGTCTAGGCATGTTGATCATGTTAGATAGTTGAGTTATTTTACAGCTCTGCTAGAGCTACATGAGTCCACAAACCCATAAATATATAACCAGGAAGGGTGCTTTACGCGCATGATTCGTGAGACTCAAACATCAAATCAAAATACCTTGCGAATCGAGCATCCAAATGACAAATCACTTTCACTGTTGCGTTCCTGGCGTCAGGATCATGAATATAATTTTCACTGTAGCGTCCCCATGTTGATAGGTCTCAATAAACTTTTCGGTGCTGCTAAATCTCAGTCGACTGAGACTTCGCGAAGTCTCAGTCGATGTTATATTCCTTTGATTTTTCATGCAGATTCGTGTAAAGTTTTTTGTTTTTTATTTCTTTTCCTTTTATACACTATGTGTCACTTGATTGAGACTTCGCGAAGTCTCAGTCGACTGAGACCTAGCCACACCCTAAACTTTTTATACAACCTGTACTACAAATGATAACAAACTTGTACAGTTGTACTCCCACGATAATATATCTATGCTCCCATGTAGTGTGCTTGTACTCCGTCGGTAGCACACTACCATATACGAGCAACACAAGTTCGCAGAGCACATATGTTCCGCACTGCGATGCACACATGTGTTGTGCATCCAACACTCGTGTGCACTCAGTTCAGCACGTGTTCGTGGGCACACTTGTGCTGCATTGCATAACATACTTGTGCTCCGTACCGCTCCCTTACAGTGAGCTGGCTATATTTTTGGCACGATTGCCACTCTATCATATGCGATGATCTACTATTGAAAATATTTAATGAGATTTGGTCCAATTTAGTTCCATGTGGTACCTCAGAAAAATTCAACTCCAAGTTTGGCAATAATTTGAAGTAGTGTCTTTGCTGTATTTTTTCCCTTTCTTTACAATTGTTTCGCCGTCTGAAGGTTATGTTACCCCGATCCAAGACAGAGAGGGGGTAGAGACAATGAGGTAAGTCAATTTTCTTGGGCTTTGTATGATGAATAACTCTACAAAACAATGAATTGAAGTGTATATGTATATACATACATGTAAAAAGTATTGTTAAACACTTCGAAATACAATATCATTTTATTTGATTGATTACCGCAGAGTTATATCAGGACGAGATGAAATTTATAGGTGGTGACTACAAATATTCAGAGGTCCGCTTTGTGTGCTAAGTTGAGTCGTACGTAATTTTTTTTTACAGGAGTCCTACGTAATGCACACACAACGCAGGTCAGAGTACTGGGTCATGCGATATTTGATAAGCAATGAACAAAAGAAAAGGAGACACAATGCATGCACTTGGCAATAGTTGTGTGCGTGTGGTTGTGTGGTTCTTGTTATTATACGTCATAAGAGAAATTCAACAAGCTAGCGCTAACAAATCTATGGAAAATCATCAACCGGACTCCACCTACAAAAACAAAACTGAAATATAGTCTTGTCTACTGAAAAGTGGGACAGTGCAGATCTCCGATCTCCGTAGGTATTATTCAAAGTGTCTTCTTCCACACGTTCACTTCAAAAATCCTTTTTCCTTGAAACTTGGATAAATTTGCAAAGTGCAGCTTTCCTACAAAACGTTTTCAAACCCAGCCCATGTCACCCTAAAGTCCACTTGAGAGTAAGAGACAAACGGCAATGCTTTGGCAAATGAGAGTTGCGGAGCGGCACACTTCATGCCTGCACAAAAGCAACAAAAGGGTAAATTATATTCCAGAAAATGCATGCAACGCAGACCTAGTCCATAAAGGTTCGGCCCTTTTGCTCATTATCTGTCATTTTATATTTGAATCGCAGCTCTTTAAATTCAGCTGCAACCATCAGTGCTCAGAAGGCAGCAACAGCAAACACACACACACACACACACACACTCAGAGAGAGAGAGAGAGAGAGAGAGAGAGAGAGAGGAGAAGAAGAAGAAGAAGAAGAAGATGGGTCAGAGCCCCTTGATCCGGCTGCCGGAGGAGGAGCAAGTTCAGCTACTTGTAACGACCCATGGCAGCAATAGGTGATTTTGTGAAAAGCTATGTTTACGCACCAGAATGAGCTCTAGCTTGTGCTGCAGCTAATCGTAAAGTGAATAGATGTAGCACTAATGACGTGATCTTCTTCCTGTTTACTAGTTCGACCTGTGTATGCTATTACTGTCTTCAAAACCTCGAGTTGATATATGCTTTTGCTATTAAACAAAATCTTGATTAGTATTAAACCGTTAATTGGCCCCTGAATTAACACTCTTTCAATATGGGGACATTTTTGTGTGTTCAACGTGCAGGAAGGAACAGCTTGGCAAGTCTACAAAAGCTACAAACAAATACTACAAAAACTCAAGCAAGGACGATCTAGTTTTGAGGGCGACACTAGACTCAATCACTAGAATGGGATGAAATCGTGATCAAGTGACAAAAGGAACATGTGAGTTTTTATTGCCATGTATTTTAGACAGTAACTGTGAATTTCTGATCCAGGAGAGGCTTTGCACTTACTGTTGTTCTGTACAGTTGAGGCTTTACACATACTATTGTTCTATATATAGTTCAATATGCAGAACAAATATATCTTAAACATATCGATTGCTAGGCGCATAGTTTTCTCGTCTTGGGAAGTTTCTTACATTAGCTATTTTGGTTAGTATAAGGCCCCTTTATTAAAAACAAAAGTTAATTTTACTTATGTCATTTCCTGTGTTACATCATTCACATAGAGATTTGCCCTAACAATGTGATATTTGCCCTCTTTCAGACAATTACCGGTGATTGCGCGAATGTCACCTTCTGTGCACTTATAGTTTGGAAGATGATGCACTTGCCTAGCTTGTAATATATAATTTTGTCAAGGAAAAGTCGTCACCGGCCTTGCACTTACAAGCTTTCGGCTTATTAATGAATCATATAGAAATATTGTGTACTAGTTGAATTTATGTACTCCGTCCACCTCGGTTTACAGGGCATGCACATCATTCTAGGTTGAGAATTTAACTAGCTATATATGCATTACATGTGATGAAAAATATATGTTTAGAAACTACATCCGCTTAAGAAGAGTAAATAGCATAAAACTACTACTTTACAGGCTAGGGTTCCAAAAAACTACCGGTTTTTATTTTTTCTCATATAACTACCAAATGAGTGGTCGGCTGTTTCAAAAAACCCAAAATGCATGTTGCTTAAACATTAAACCTATTTATGACAGATCAGGCCCACCCCTAAACGAACCGTTTGTTTGACCGGTTATTTGACCGTTAACTGACATCAGGGCCCCACATGTCAGCCATGGAGCAAATTATCAAAGAGATTTCTTAAAAAGCCCCACCCAGGGCGAACAGAGGACGAGGACCAGATCTAGGGGGAAGAAGAACTGCTCCCTCCGCCGCCCGCCTGCCCGCCCGCTTGCCGCCGGCGATCACCGGAGCTCAACCCCGGCCATTCCTCCGACCCACCTCCTCCGAGATCTCCACACCCAGCGCCGGGCCAGCGGCCGCCTCGTGCTGCGCTCGGCCGCGCGTGGACCTATCCCACATGCGACTCCCGAAGATGCGTACGGAGGGGAAGAGGTTTGCCGGAGATGGCGGCGGCTCCAGGGCAGGCGGCGACGACTCCAGGCGTCGCCCCATGGTGGCGCAGCGGCGACGACTCCAGGCGGTGACCGCAGGCGGAGCGCCATGGCAGAAGGCGGCGACCCCAAGCGGAGCGCCATGGCGACGCAGCGGCGACCCCAGGCCGCGCCATGGCGGTGCGCTGGCGACCCCAAGCGGCACGGCGGCGACCCCAGGCAGAGCGTCATGGCAGCATGATGGCAGCAAGTCCATGGCCAGGACATGGTGGCCGGATTGCTCTGCCTGGGTTCAAGGACCCGATTGCTTTTTAAAAATAATTATAGGGACCTGATTGCTTTTTCAAAATATTTGGGGGTGGGGGTTATTCTGTAAAAATCTATGAAAGAGACATTGACATGTGGGCCCCACATGTCAGTTAACGGTCAAACACACGGTCAAAGAGACGGACCGTTTAGGTGCGGGCCCGACCTGTCATAAACAGGTTTAATTTTTAAACAACATCCATTTTGGGTTTTTTGAAACAGTCAACCACCCGTTTGGCAGTTATTTGAAAAAAAATAAAAACCGGTAGTTTTTTGGAACCTTAGCCTATAAAGTAGTAGTTTTATGCTATTTACTCGCTTAAGAATCCAATGATATACTTTTGGTGACATATAACTCATATTTAGTTAGTCAAATGGATGACCTAGAACTACGCGCATGTCCTCTAAACCGAGACAGAGGGAGTAATTCAAATCTATTTACTATTGTCCTTAGACAAATAATCCATATCTCCCTCTATTTATTTCCGAAGACCTCTTCGAGTGAGGACAGGCGGTACACACAATTTTCATTAGAAGAGTATAATTGATTCAGTTTATAAGGAAACCAGGACCCATAAACCTAACAATACTCGGGTAATAAATGGAAGCCGAACAAAACCACCAGTACATATGGCCATAACACCCAAGCTAAGCTAGGTCTGGAGTGCCACCAAAAGAGACAAACACTACCAAGAAGAAATAGCTGCCCCTGCCCAAGCGTCGGAGGGAGAAGCCAACACCGAAGGGAAGCAGTCGTGGACGTCACCATATCCCAGGAAGATGACAACCTTGATCGCACATGAACTCCCCCAACTCTTCCGGTAACGCCAATGCTAGGTCGCAGGCCAACAACGAGGTCCGAACTCCAAGGACCACACCTCCATTACTAAATAGTATAACTCAGCTAGCTAGGAGCCTCCACAACGATTAAGGATCCTAAACCATCCGATTCAGTGTATGAACGCATCAGATCAGTCCATCCTCCAACAACATTCGTTTGCGCCTCGTTCGCTCGCCCAAGCCGGCCAAAGTCGAACCAAACGTCAAAAGGGCTGCGGCTCCGCAGGTTTATTTTGATGCCTTCTGATGCACTGGGCTGTCATGGGCCGTGAGGCCGCGTGGTAACTTCTTTTTCCTTGAGTGCGATCGGGCTGCCGATCCTTGGCGCTGCAGCCATATCTTCGTGATTTTTTTTGCGGGGTATATCTTCGTGATTAATGGCGCAAAAAGGAGCGCTGCAGCTTTGGCTACCTAGATGGCATTGTCATCCATGTCAATTTCGCAACTTATACCTAAAGTTTCAATAATGCCCAATCTTCTACATTGAAGTATTGGACTAAATGTTTTTTCTCTCCCTTTCTATTATGTCCAGATTTTTTTCATATATTTGTAATGTTTTCCCAATAAAATGCATGGGCGTGGGCTGCCGATCCTTGACGCTGCAGCCATATCTTCGTGATTTTTTTTGCGGGGTATATCTTCGTGATTAATGGTGCAAAAAGGAGCTCTGCAGCTTTGGCTACCTAGATGGCATTGTCACCCGTGTCAATTTTGCAACTTATACCTATAGTTTCAGTAATGCCCAATCTTCTACATTGGAGTATTGCACTAAATGTTTTTTCTCTCCCTTTCTATTATGTCCAGATTTTTTCATATATTTGTAATGTTCTCCAATAAAATGCATGGGCGCTGCAATGCGCGCCTTTATGTCCTAGTGGAGCACTATGCTAGGTATGCCCAACCAGGGAGCCCGAACACAGAGGCGACACACATTTTGCTAGGGCTTTGCGTGATCGCAAACCTTTGCAGAAGACAACAAATTCAAAGAAGAGAATAAGAAAGGTAAGCCCGAAGAAATGAAAAAAACAAAAAATGATGGATATCCAGCTAGAGCCATGATTTTCTATTTTACAGGTCCAATATATGTTTTGTATCAAGACTTGTTATGCACTTGCACAAATGCGTAATTTTATTTGGGGTTTTTAGGTGAATTCTCTCATAATTGTTGCTGGATTCAGGGGAAAGCCCCAATTTCATTAGGGGAAATTAACTATAGAGGCTACAAGTGTGACACAAAAATACGAACACCAACAATGGCACCAGAGAACCATGATAGCCTAGGCTGTCACCATTATTTCGTATGGAGAAAAAGGGCACAAAGAAAATGCAAACCTCCCCAAGAAATACTAACAGGAAACAAGCAGTTCCTCGGGCGCAGCAACTGATCCAAAGATGATTAGAGCTGTCACAATCCAACACATCGGTGGATTATGATGTTCAAAACAGTATAACCCACTAAGATGATGAAAACAGGAACTAGTTTTCACCTACTACTTCTACTGCCAAAACCTCTTCACTGAGATCCGACTCAGAACATGAGACCAAAAAGTGAAAAGTCCATAAGTGCACACCCAGTAGACACAACAACGCCGGCATAAGATACAAACTTTTGCTTCATTCCATATTTTCATGCATTGTACCAAAAATCAAATTAAAGCCTGTAGTACTGTACGTTCTTCTATAAGTTACCGGCCGAAATCAAATTAACGGAAAAAAACTGCATCTCTCGCAATGAAATCTTGCGTGAATCCCATTAACCCTGCCACCAGTAAAATATTTGCACAAAACAAAAGTGCTAATTATACAAGCAAAAGTGATAAGCAAGCGACGGAAATGAACCTAGGGTTTCGA
>NW_021259065.1:40737-53798 GCF_002162155.2 Triticum dicoccoides | reverse complement strand
TATGAACTTTTCAAATTTTTTTGAAAAACCATGGACTCTTTTCAGTTTCAATGAACTTTTTTCAAATTTGATGTACTTTATTCCAAATCAATGAACTTTTTTTCAAATTTGATGAACTTATTTTTTAAGTCAATGAACTTTTTTCAGAAACGGTGAACTCTTTTTCGAAATTTGAGTTTTTGTTTTCAAAATTGTTGAACTTTTTCTCGAGATGATGATTTTTTTTTCAAATTTGATGAACTTTTCAAAATTTTGTGAACTTTTTCTCGAGATGATGACCTCTTTTTTAAGTCAATGAACTTATTCTCGAAACAGAATTTTTAAGTTAATGAACTCTTTTCAAAATATATGAACTTTTTTCGAAATTTTCGAATTTGTTTTCAAAATCGATGAACTTTTTAAAAATTTATGAACTTTTTATAGAGATGATGAACTACTTTTCAAATTCGATGAACTTTGTTTAAAGCGATGGACTCTTTTGAATTTCTATGAACCTTTTTCTCAAATTCGTACCGGTTTTCGGTATTTTTATAGAATTCTGTTTCGAATTTATACTTTTCTTTTTCAAATAATTTACACTGGATATTTATAATATGTGTTAACTGTAGAAAGGGTCAAAGAGACGTTTTTCCTATTTGTGGTCAACGGAATGATCATGACCAATTGGTTATGAGGGACTGCTATCAAACCTCTCGCTCGGAGTTCGAACCCCAGCACTCACGAATCGCTGCTGTATTTGAGAGCAGTATTTTTTTCGAGAATCAGTTTTTGAGAGCAGATAGTGAGCGATGTTTTAATTGGGCCGCGGCCCGCTCCTGGGCGTTGTAGGCGCCACTTGTCCAACGGGCGCCTACAGCGCCGACTAGGACCTCCCCTCGAACGTCGCTCGTGTCTTTTAACCAACACCTAATAACAGTTGACCTTGGACCCTTTACCATTTTGACCACTGACCTTTTGACCTTGTTGACCATTAACTCATCAAAGAAATTGGAAAATGTTCATGAATCTGAAAGTTTAAATTTCGCAAAAAGTTCATGAATTTTAAAAAAGTTTGCCCATTCGAAAAAAAGTTCCCAAATTTGAAAAAAGTTCACCAGTTTGAAAAAAGTTCACCAATTTGGGAAAAAATGACCATGAATTTCGAAAAGGTTCACAAATTTGAAAATATTCACGAATTTAGAAAAAAAAAGTTCTTGACTCTATTTCGTGAACTGTTTTTTAGGTAAATGAGGATTTGGCGGTAATTTGGGCTTACGTTCTCGACCTACTCGTCATGATTATTGAGCTTATTTGTTTACGCCCAATCACACTAACATGTAGAAGGCCCGGCCTGGCGTCAGCCTTCTCCTCCGCGGGGGCGCATCGACCGACGAGTGCCGCCACTTCCACCCCCTCGCCGACGAACCGACGCGACGAGGCTGGTAGACGGGGCGCGCGTCCATGGCCCGAGGAAGCCACTGCCGCCGAAGAGCGGGAGCTCGCAGCGGGCAGCCGAGCCCTCCACGCCACCAGCGGCACCAGTGAATCTCGGCGTCAGGTCCGGACGCTCACCCTAACCTTGCATGTCTCTTCCGTCTCTCAATCCAAGCAAGTCAGTGGACCACGCAGAAGCTACCCTGCCTTCAAACTAAACATTATAGTATGAGCAGTGTTGGTGCCATCATGGTTTGGTTGTTTGTTCGTGGGGCTAGAGTGAGATTGCGGCTCATGATCCTCTCTTCAGTTGCTTCACAGCAGTTTTGATACTATCCGATGGACTTGCGGCTGACGATCTGCTTCAGTTGCTTCGCTTTGCTGCATAAGTATACTCATCTATATCATCTGCAGGTTGTGCTGTGACACGTCGCATTAACTATGGCTCAGCGATTATTCCGCTTGTGATGTAGCAACTGGGTTGGCGAGACGCGTCGTGAGCCTAACGTGTACGAGACGGAGCCTAGTGCTTTGGTTTTTCTTTGAGTTGTTCGGTTTCTTACTGAATCGATCGATTTTCAAAAGAAAGGATTGTATCAATCAAGGAAGATTATTACAATCCTGATGGCATAAGGTGCCAATTTCATCAGGTCCATGATGAAGCCAAACGGCGGTACGATGTTCAGGAATACCCAACTGGGCAAATGCGTGACAGAATCCGCCGATTTGAATTCAGTTAATTAAAGTAAAAAACCGACTCTTACTATACCAATAGTAAAAATCACCCGGTTTGGTATCGGTTCGTCGTTCGGTTTTATGCCTATCCCTATTAAAAAAAAATCTTGTTATCAGATATTGTTTATAATTTTAAAGAATGTTCTTGTTTTTGACACATTTTTTTACAAATTTTTGAAATGTTTGCGGTTCAAAAAAACTTGATTTTTTTCAAAGTATGTGGTTTGCAATGTGTATCAATTTTTTTTATCAATTGTTGGGAATAGGTTAACAAATTTTAAATAGTGTTCAACTTTATAAAATATGTGTACACAATTCAAAATTTCAAAATTTTCAATTCATTAAGAAAAATGGTAGGGACATAAGAAAGTGTTCATACCAGACACATGCATTGATAGTGATGGAAATTACAAATAACAGAAGCATTCAAATTAGGAAAAACTATATGCTCACGAATGATAGTCTCTCATCCTCCTCTCAAATTGTGTCTTTTTTTACTATAGATAAATGACGACAACGTTTTGCAGCAATCTAGAGCGGACATATGAGGCATTCATGAAAGATTTGAACAACGTTTGACACCGTTGGCACGTTGTGACATGTCCGACCATTTGTCGTCCTTTTTCACCGAGAAAAACTCCAGGAAATGCAAAACTTGTCAAAAAATTAAACAACTAGTCATAATGCCTAGAATTGGTCACAGAAACTGGTGGAAAAAAATTGCGGGTACATTTGATGGATGTCGAGAAACAACATCCTCTCATACGGAGCCATCTAGCACCCCGAACACCCTTTGTTGACACATGGTCTATATTTATATATTATTAAAATGACCCCAACTTTTGCAAGCACGTGGGCAAGCACACGTAGGCATTCATGCTTGGTCTGAACGACTTTCGACACCATATGCAAGTTGCAATACGCCCAACCATTTATCAGCCTTTTTTCAAAGAAAACTCCATAAAATGCAAAACTTGTCGAAAACTCAAACAACTTGGCATGGTGCCTTGAATTGGTCATACAAGGTCAGAAAAAAAATTAGGGTCAAAACAAGGATGTCGAGAAACAACGTGCTCTCAAACGGAGCCTTATGAACTATCCAAACACACTTTGTTCAACATGGTCTAATTTTTGAACATCTTTGAAATGATACCAACTCTTCTAAGCATGTGGGCATTCCCATGATAGGAATTCATGTCGGATTTAAATGATTTTTCACATCATATGCAAGTTGCGACACGTTCGACCATTTATTAGTTTTTTTTTACCGAGAAAACTCCAGAAAATACTAAACTTGGCAAAAATAAAAACAACTTGGCATGGTGCCTTAAATTGGTCATACAAGGCCATGGAAAAATTGGGGTCATTTCAAAGACGCCCTTTGAACATGGTGTTTTTTTGGACGCCCTTGAAAAGACCCCAACTTTTCCCACCAGGTGGGCATGCCGATGGTAGGCATCCATGCCAGGTTTGAATGACTTTTGACGCCGTATACAAGTTGCGACACGTTTGTATTTACCGGTCATTGCTATCAGAAAACTTAAGAAAATGCAAAACTTGTGAAAAACCTAAACAACTTGGCCTGGTACTTTCAAATGACCCCAACTTTTATAAGCATGTGGACATGCCAATGGTAGGCATCCATCCAGATTGGAAGGAAAACTTATTTAAAACTATAATTTAAACAGATACATAAAACTGTACTTTTAAGTTTTTACATAACTAATAAATAGAAACGGACATAAATATTTGACAAAAAAGAATTTAAATCATAATTTAAAACGGTTACCGAAAACTGTTATTTCGGTATTCCAAACAATTTTTCAAATTTGTAAACAAGTTTTAGAAAGAATAATAAAGTTCAAAAAGAAGACAAATGAATTACCAGAAAAAGAGAAAAAAAATTTAAAAAGTGTTTAGTCCTTGGCCCAACTAGGCGACAACATCGCTCCTGTTAGGCGCCTGTTAGTCCGCCCAAACGGTCGCGGGTTTGAAAAAAAAGCATCGATTTTATTAAGCAAATACGCCGATTTAAAATAAAATGTTCAGGGTTTTGGGAACCTCAGCTTTCCAACTGGTTTTTGAAAACAAATCATAAATTTTGAACAAAATTCATTGTATGTGAAAAAAAGTTCATCAAATCTTGAAAAAAAGGTCACGTGTTTTGAAAATAAATTCATACATTTGAAAAAAGTTCATTGATTTTTTAAAGAAACTTTAAGGATTCAAAAAAATTCATGTATTTTATTTTATTTTTTTAATTGAAGAGAAGTTCACGATTTTTAAAAAAGCTCACGAATTAGAAAAATAATGATAAAATGGAAAGAGATACATCAGATGAAAACTCCCCAATAAAATGGAATCACCCACAGTGTTTTATAATTAAGAGGGTATCATACCTATAATTGCGACATCTACTAATGTGGCCTGTCGGTTTCCTCCTTGTATAATCTAACAGGGTGTCCACAGTTAAAAGCTTGTCAGCTGCATATTTTTTAATCTTTAACATAAAAAATAAAAAGATGAAACTTTAAGTATCTCTAATTCAAAGCTTGTTAGCTACATATTTTTAAAATTTTATAACACAAACAATAAAAAGGGTGACTTCTAAAAGAAAATTTAAAAGTTCATGAACTTGAAAAACTTTATAAGTTTGCAAAATGTTCATGAATTTGAATTTTTTTTTGCCAATTTGAGAAAAAATTTAAAATTTTGAAGATGTCCACCAGTTTTACAAAAGTTTAGAAATTTGGAATAAATGTCCATGAATTTGGAACGGGTTCACAAATTTGAAAAAATTCACAAATTTGAAAAGGCTCACAAATTTAGAAAAAGTCCACGAATTTGGAAAAAAAGCATGACTCACATTTTGTGAACATTTGTATTGAGGATTCGTCGGCAATTTGGGCTTACATTCTCGGCGTCAGGTCCATACACGACGCTCACCCTAACCTTGCCTGTCTCTTCCGTTTCTTAAAGTCTTTTTTTTTTTGAAACAAGGCAACTCTTAAAGTCTTATAATCCAAGCTAGTCAGGACCATGCAGCAGTTACCCTGCCGTCAAACTGGAAAAAAAAACTGAACTATATAGTATGAGCATTCTTGGTGCCATCATGGTTTGATGGTTTGCTCGTGGGGCTAGAGTGAGATTGCGGCTGATTATCTGCTCTTAAGTTGCCTCACCGCAGTTTTGATACTATCGGATGGACTTGCGGCTGACGATTTGCTTGAGTTGCTTCGCTCTGCTGCATAAGTATATTCATCTATATCGTTTGCAGGTTGTGCTGCGACACGTCGCAATAACTATGGCTTAGTGATTAATCTGCTTGTGATGTAGCAACTGGGTTGAGACTAAGGGCCTCTTTGATTCGTAGGATTTTAAAAATGTAGGAATAGGAAAAGTATAGGGTTGGAGTGGCATGCCCACTTGAATCCTATAGGATTAGCAATGAGTGTTTGATGTCACAGAAAAAACAAAGAAATTGTAAAAAGAGGTTGGAGTGGATGTTAGGTTTCCTATGAAATGTAGTACAAAATATTCCATAGGAAAAATTCCTATGGAATCTAATCCTATGAATCAAAGGACCAACATAGGAAAAAATTCCAAGGATTTCAATCCTCTAGAAATCCTATAAAATTCCTTTGAATCAAAGAAGCCCTAAACAGGAAAGCACATTTTTGGATATGCCGACATGTGTTTGAAAGCCGGTAATTTTTTATATTGTTCATACATGTTCTGCTTGTGTTGTTCCTTCACCAGGTCCCTGGTCCTTGTGTTATTTTTTTCTCCCTCCATGTTGTGAACTTCTTTTGATTTGATGGGCTCCATACCATCTAAGTGATGGTTCAGTTCGGTAAGATGCTTATGAGGTTTATCATGTTTACTGAGCAAGAATTCTGGTTATGCCCACGGTGGTATATTAAATCTGTGAACTTTTATTTATATAAAGCTCACTCATATGTGTATTTTCCTCGTGTCTACCAACTTTGTTTTCATGCTACGAACTGCTGGTTTAATGGGAGACATACAGAACACGGTGATGGTTAAGTTCAACCAGAAGATCCAGAAATTTCATCTATCATGGAAATATGTAGTTTTATTCAGGCAAATGCTTTATTCAGGAACGTTTATTCATCATTTCCATATTGCAACTAGTATTTGCCACACATGATGATGCATGGCATTTTTATTTTTCGGCCGCTACATTGATCATCTAGCATGCACCACTAGTGCAGGTAGCCACCATGGGAATGTTGTAGGCGGTGGGGGCGGGGCATTGTACCGGTATGTAGATGTTGCACATCGACCGCAGGGCCTGAAGCGACATCCGAATGCTCTCATGTTGTGCTGGCTGCTGCGGCTGGTACATACCCTGCCATTGTTGTTGGGGTTGTTGTTGCCTGATAGCCTCAGCCACGTTATGGATGGCTTGGCAACGAAATTGCTCCGGGATCTGTGATAGCTGTCGGCAACATTGGTGCTGCACATTCTGGCAGCTGGTAGGCTGATCCACCGGTATCTGGGGGAATGGCACTGTCACTGGGCTACACTGATGTTGGAGGAATGTCGCACACGGTGTCAACTGCTCCTGCAACTGTTGTTGTTGTTGTTGTTGCCCCATTTGTTGTTGCTGCTGGCATTGTACCGGGACATAGATGTTGCACATCAATGATAGGTTCTCAAGCAACATCCTCATGCTCTTATGTTGTGCTTGCTGTTGGCGCTCCTGCCATTGTTGTTGGGATTGTTGTTGCATGATAGCCTCTACCACGCTGTGGATGGCATGGCACCGGATTCGCTCTGGGATCTGCGCTAGCTGCTGGCAGCATTGGTGTTGCACGATCTGGCAGCTGCTAAGCTGCTCCACCTGTGTCTGGAGGAATGGCATTCTCAGTGGCCTACACTGTTGTTGCAGGAATGCCACACACGGCTTCATCTGCTCCAGCAACTGTCGTTGCCCAGGTTGTTGCTGTTGTTGGTATTGTCCGAAGCCCTGGCTACATGTGGTTTCCAACTGGGCAATGGCGGTGGTTGCTGTGAGGGCGAGGAGAGCCAGGATGAAGACCTTCATGGTGGCTAGCCTCAAGTTTGCTTTGCTGTTTGTGGTTGTCTGAAGGTTGATGAAGGAGGATCTTCATGGTACATGCCTATTTATAGCTCTCATGGTCTGTTTGCTGCATTCCATTCCTACATTATTTTACGAATGCATTTGGATGCTTTCCAAACTGATAATCTCGTATTGTTGTGTTAGGTGGCGCTAAAGTCTAATCTTCAATGGCCATCAAATATACTTTTCGGCACATATCACTTGACTGCCAGGTGAGATTGATAATGCATATGACTCATCAATCATCACTTTACATGTCAAGAGTTCGGGTGGCATATCTTTTTGTGAAACCCAATTTGTAATCTTATACATGTGTTAGGTATAAATTAGCTTTTGCATTCACATGATCCATGGTGTTTTTTTTTTTTGAGTTAATGGTTTGTAATCTTGCATTAGCTGTTTAGGTTGAGCACACCAACAAACCATTAGCTGTGAAGAGGTGTTCCACACTCGATTAATTGTTCCCTAGAACTGATTTTGTAATTTTATTTGAGTTGGTAAGATAAACATGCATTAGTAGAGCACGACAAAACTCATAGGATGCCCTTTACATGTCAAGATATTTCCATGGAGCTACTCTGATGTGATGGAACTGAACTTTACTGAATTGAGTTTGTTCTTTCTTCTACAGGATGTTTGCATGGGTCATGTGCTATGAGTCTGTAATCTTCCATGGTTGCTATCTACTGCCAGGCCCATCCATACTCAGGCCGCCAAGCCCGCCCCCTTGTCCAAACCATATTTAGTGTTCATTGGGTTGGCCGGGCCTAGCATCAAGACTTGAAGGTAACATCGAAATGGTACATATTCATTTAGGGGTACATTATAAGAGCTTTTTTTTCCTACTGCATGTATTCAGTCATTTTGATGTCACGTGTAATCAAATCATGCTTCTCAAGCAACTGTTACTACAAAAACTTGAGTGAAATATGTAATGAAGCGTTGAAGCTAGCTTGAGTAAGCACTAACGCTACTTCGTCGGCCGGTTACAAATCTGGACGGTAAATTTGTGGCAACCCCGCTCGGATACGAAGGCCTGTCTGGGGTGCTTGGCAGCACAGGAAATATGTGCAAGTGAAATGTTCCAATGGCGATCAACTAGAAGGGACATAGTGTCAACACGAACGGTGATTACATATCCATGCAACACAAGATTTAATTTAAACCACAGCAACTAAACTCTACTCACCCAGGAAATTAAGCAGCTCCGCTTCTTAATAAGGCCAGTGTGTTTTTTGTCCGTCTTGGCACCCATCGTTGTATTCCATGGTTGACTCAGAAAAGTCTTTTAAAATATGCCGGATTAGACTAAGTGCCGATCATTTGGAAAAGAGGCTAATATAATTTTGAGAATATAATTTGAGGACAGCTACATTGTTGAAACTGCACAATATTATATATGGACTAGAGTGTTGTAAGGTCGCCAATAATTGGGATGATAGCTAGAACGCCATACCATCTCACATGTTTGATCTCTGTGAAACGATCAGGTCAACAGTGCAGAATGTAAGAATTTTGCACACCAAGTTCTTTAAGAAGTTGGGCAGTCAATCGGTATGATGCTATCTCCATTAATTTAATCACATGTAGTTTGTAGTAAGTGAAACATAGACCGTAAGACTAAGCTACCATCATAGTATGCAAGATACGCATTCATCTACATCTATTCGCCCCACACTTCACAGAAGCAACAGGCGGGCAAATAAAAGAAGGGAGCATCAGTGGTTGCTGGTTCATTGGACAAAAGACTAAGAGCACGGTCATGGAGCTTAAAATACATAAGATGGTTCTTATGGTCAAAGTTCCTACAGAGGCAGCAACATATGCATGCATCCTAGGACCAGCCTGGTGAATTCAATGCTGTCAGAGAGGGGTATAATTACCTTTGTGTTACAACAATGATTAGAGTCACTGCAGGCCAGAAGCTTATTATACTTGTTAGGTCAAGCACACAACTAGAACCATGCACCTGAAGAACCTCTTAAGGCAAAACTGCTCTTCAAACTTGCCAGTTATAGCAAAAGAAAAAGGATCCATGAGTAGTAAACAACAGGTCTAACTGAAAGGCCACAAAGCACATAAGCTTGAGTGCGCTAATGCCAACATAAACACATCTCTTATAAGGTCTAAACGCTCAAGGATGAACTAACTGCAAAATCATCAATGCTCCTGGCATGATACTAGAAGAGCAATTTTTCGAAACAAGCTGAGACCTGGCTTAAAATAAAGATAAACAACATTTTGATGGAGACTGAACTTTTTTTTCAACAAAGGATGTATTTTATTGGCTCAAAATGGAGGATCAAGAAGATACATAGCACAATGAGTATACACCTGGCCTCTGCATAGCTAGGATGCACACAACGAACACCAACTTACACACACATGAAAACACGCCGGCAACTAGCAAGTTATATAAGACCAAAACTATGTGTACACGGAGAAAAAAGAAAAATAGCTCCAAAGCGATCACATATGTGATCGGCAAACTACAACAATGACCATCTCCACGCCAACAATCTCATGACACCACATGAACGATGAGGTTCTTCAACAACAACACCCTCGGGAAAGGAGCGACACTCAAGTGCCCTCAACTAAGAGGTTAGAACTCCAAATATAACTAACATCGTAATGCTCCAAATATATCAAAGGTTCCAAACTTTTTTGGATAGACCTACACAAAAGTCAAGACATCTTACACGAGCAGTAATAACCATGCATCAAGACTATCAATCATCATGGACACGAATAGAACATACTAGAGGCACAACCCACGTTGGTCGAATCATACTGCCACGGTTTATATGCAGGTAAAGAGGCATCTCCCTGCAACGGCTTTCCAACTCAAAGAGATCCAATTATTAGAATCATGCAAATAGAAGTTTTTCAGTTGCTCATCCTTTCCCATCTCTCTGGGTTCATGCAACACAATGGGTGGCTTCTCTCATCGGTGTTGATGAGGATTGCCCAATTTTCTAGCTTTTCCACCTTCACCCACTTTGCAGGTTCACTCGCTAGGTTGAGGCAGAAGCTTCAAACGTATCTTCTGTTGATGGAAAAGATCGATGATCATCGACTAGGAGAAGCATATTGCCACACGCAACAAGCCACGGGTGAGAAAGATGCCATTTGTTGGGCATGCTTCCACCAAAATCTCAACTGCAATTTTCTGTATTCAAATCCATGGTACCAAGTTCATGATAAATAGCATGTGGTAATTGTTCATGCCAAATAATGTCCTTTGAAGACCACAACCTTCTCGATCGTTCCACTGCAAAGAGAACATCTCAACCAAGAGTTACCACCAACACCCGAAAGAAATTGTGGCGTCCAGTGGTAACCAACAAATATGTGTTGGTTGATGCCAGAGGAGCCGTGAGGGAAGCATGGTAGAGGAAAGTGTTTGCGTCGACCCGTAGTTGTGGAGTTGAGACACTAACACCCGTTAAGACATCAATAAGAAGACATGATTGATTTTCGTTGGGCAGGATGAGATGGCATAGGAAACACCCCTGAAATAAGAACCCCCAAAGGACTTTGTCGGGATTTACTCTCACCAAAACGAGGAAACTAGGGAATCTAACAACACATGTAGGTGTCTTGGTTGGCTAAAGTAGTGACATAGCATGAATGTTCAGGTACGAGGTTGTTGCTAAATTGGCAAGGACGAGGAGAGCACGCCAGGAAGTCAGGTAGGAGGAAGAGAAATGGCAAGAGCATCTGTTTAGACAGATAGGAGGAGAAGGCCACACACCAAGAGGAGCAGGTGGCAGCGAATACAAGAACGTTAGGGAAGGATCCCAACCAAGGAACAATGGAGTGAATCAGGTCGTTCGGGAGGTCTGGCCAACCTTGAAAACTGGGCATAGTTGAGATGGTAGCGACCCTTACAAGAGACCACACCTTGTCTAATCAATTAGAAGAAAAAATAGAAAAATGAACTGGACAATTGAAAAGGTAATAGATGGAGAAGAAATACAGAACGCCAACAAGTGGAAATGGCTAGTGCACGGGTAACATATATGTGCGCATGAAAAACACTAGTGACAAAATAACACAACAAGAGATTGGGTTCACATGCTACTGAAAATGACATTGAAAATCAAATGAGGTATATATTTATAACATTGCCGCAGCCTGTCATGTCCCTAAGATATCATTGATTACCTGAAGGCAATGGAGAACATGTCATCATGTATCTTCAGAACATGATACTGAATTATACTTTTTCTTCTTACTATTCCTTCTATTCCATATTAAGTGTCGCTGATTAAATCAGCGACACATAATGCGGAATGGAGGGGGTACTATAATAGTGACAATTAAAATGGAACGGAGGAAGTATATACACGACCAAAGGGAACAGATGCAGCTCTATCTCTAACAATCTATTAACGATGTCCAAACAGCGTATCAATCGATTAGAACAATGTAACGTCGATGCAAGCAAAAAACTCTTACGGAAAAAATCAATGGGAATCAAGAAACCAGGTGTCAAGAGCATACCTCGTAGAGAAGGCGTGTGATGGATCAATACGATGCGGTGAGCGGCAGTGCTTCACATGTGTCCTTCTCTGGCGGCCGCTTCAAAACGAGGTTGTGCGACGGCGGACTAATGTGTTGGGTTGGACTGAGGTCGTTGCACAACAAGAAGGTGCAATAGAGCCCAGTACTAATATTCTTGGACTATGTTTCTTGTTTTTTCTATAAAACAATATGCATGGTAACACGTGTCTCATTCATATAACAAAGATCAAGCTACAAGACATGTAAACGCACCTGATAAAACTCAAAAGGCAGTAGAACTCTAGCCCTTGCAGAAAGGACCACAAGCCCAGAAAGCAACACACAATCAAGACAAAAAATCCCTTGAGCTAGACGCCAATGCCCGTCGCCTACCTACAGCACCATCGCAATAGCCACCAAAAGAAAATGTGATAGATCACCTCTTCACCCGAGCTTAACATGGCTCCATCATATGTGTAGCTTTTCGAGCATCCAAAGTAGCTTACCAAAGGCGAAGCCATTAGAGTTGAAAGAATCTAGTCGGGCAGCACCCCAGACACGCCATCAAACTCTAGATCTGACATCCCTGCCCCGCTCAAATATAATGTCGGCGTAGGAAACCATACGCACCAGCCACCAACCACAAAACATGGTTGTGTTGGGTAACGCAGTAATTTTAAAATTTTCCTACGCACACGCAAGATCATGGTAATGTATAGTAACAAGAGGGAAGAGTGTGTCCATGTACCCTCGTAGACCGTAAGCGGAAGCATTAGCACAATGCAGTTGATGTAGTCGTACGTCTTCACGGCTCGACCAGTCAAGCACCGAAAGCACGGCACCTCCGAGTTCTTGCACATGTTCAGCTCGATGACGTCCCTTGAACTCCGATCCAGCCGAGTGTCGAGGGAGAGTTCCGTTAGCACGACGGCGTGGTGAAGATGATGATGTTTTACCGACGCAGGGCTTCGCCTAAGCACCGCTACGATATTATCGAGGTGGATTATGATGGAGGGGGGCACCGCACACGGCTAAGAGATCAAATATCAATTGTTGTATCTAGAGGTGCCCCCTGCCCCTGTATACAAAGGAGCAAGGGGGAGGGGGCAGCCGGCCAGGAGGGGGCGCGCCAAGAGGACCGGGAGTAGGACTCCCTCCTTTCCTTGTCCAAGTAGGAGAGGGGGGAGGAAGGAAAGCCCCCCCTCCTTGTCCAATTCGGACTAGAGGGGGAGGGGGCACGCGGCCTGCCCCAGCCGTCCCTCCTCTTCTCCACTTTGGGCCCATGTGGCCCATTAAC
>NW_021259065.1:39515-40514 GCF_002162155.2 Triticum dicoccoides | reverse complement strand
TACTCCGGTATATATCCGATAACCCCTGAAACTATTCCGGTGTCCAAATATAGTCGTCCAATATATCAATCTTCATGTCTCGACCATTTCGAGACTCCTCATTATGTCCGTGATCACATCCGGGACTTCAAACTACCTTCGGTACATCAAAACATATAAACTCATAATATAACTGTCATCTAAATTTAAGCATGCGGACCCTACGAGTTCGAGAACAATGTAGACATGACTGAAACACGTTTCCGGTCAATAACCAATAGCGGAACCTGGATGCTCATATTTGGTTGTAAGTTTTCGCGTAGATGATTTTTCATATAAAAAACTTTTTCATCCGAGTTAGTAAGCAAAAGTTATGCCCATTTTTACAAATTCTCGAGAGATTTTGCAAATAAAGTCGAAATTCATATTTGCAAATTTTCCCAACAACTAGACCACATATCACATGGGAAACTTATTTTCTTTTATTTTTTTGACATTTTCACCATTTTTTTTTATTTTTTTTTAAAACTGAAAAGGCGATCCGGGGGAGGGGGGGTAGAGTTTGAAAATGGGACCTTTAGTAGTAGCACGATTTTTTACCCTCTCACTACTACTATGGCACCACTTAGTAGCAGCGAGGGCTAAAAACCAACGCTAGTGCTATCAAACTTAATAGTAGCGAGGTTTTAAAAACCCGCGCTACTACTATGGCATGTCCCGGGGGGCACGGTAGAGACCGCTTAGTAGTAGCGAGGGTTAAAAACCTGCGCTATTGCTATCAACTTAGTAGTAGCGAGGTTTAAAAACCCGCGCTACTGGTAAGTAGCAGTAGCGAGGGTTTTTAACCCTCGCTACTAGTAACTTTTTGTGTATAGGCTTTTCCCTAGTAGCGTCGGCCTCCCAACCTAGCTTGTCTATAACATCAACAGCCCAAGTTATGTTTGTTTTTTCAAGACGACGCATAATTCAGTTATATTTTTGTATAAGAATGCAAAACTGAACCTATGTTTTCCCTTCAAT
>NW_021259065.1:29451-39026 GCF_002162155.2 Triticum dicoccoides | reverse complement strand
TATAACAGAAACAACATAAGGTTTCGTTAAACCTGTCGTTCGTCCAATCATTTTATAGACCTTCCCACTTCCTTTATTTTTTGTTTTCATTAATCCTATATCTGAATTTTCTTCCTCTTTTTTTTCGATGTAAACTGAGTTTTCTCTCAGCACATTTCCCTAGAACCAACTCAACTGTCTCACGTCTAGCCTAAAAATAATAATACCCCACGTTCTATTAACTCATCAAATTAAAATGATATTTTATTTCATAAATTGAAAGTTCTTACAAAATAATAATAATAATTGTTTATATATAACTTGGCAAGTTAACTCCTAGTGATTGCGTACATAAGCTTGCAAATATTTTACTGACCAATGCAGTAATAGACGTGCAATCATGTGTTTATGTTTTTATAACATTTCTTTGTCCATCCCAACATGATATTTTCACCCAGCCCAGCAAGTCCGCAGATTTCGAGAAGAATGCAAATGGGCTTTAAATTCTACCATATATATAAACAGGTTGCATAGATGCTACATCATTCTTTCACCCAGCCCACCAACTGGACTAAAAAAACAAATGTACTAGCTAACATGTGGGCCAGTAGGTCGAAGCCTAAGTCAGGGGGTTGGATTTACATCCAACGGCCAGCATTCTTCTTCAATCTCTCGTCTTCTTCCCCCAGCGCTGCTGGGATCGCCTGCTCCAGCCTCCGGCTTCCAGCGGTGTTGTTTTGGGCGCCTCGCAACGAAACGCTACCCTGCCGATGGTAAGGCCATCCCTCCACTCCGCACCTCCTGTTATTCTCTGCCTAGTATATGCCCACCCCTCACCTGAACCAGTCAAGTTTCCCACTCCTCTCCGTCTGCGACTCCACTGCCGCGTCTTTCCCATCTCCGGGTCGTTCCAGTCTGGGGCCTCGCCTTCATCCACCGCCTCGCTGCGCTCGGCGCGGCGTGGTCAACAAACGAGAGTCATCAGAAAAGGACTGTATGTGAGAGCCTGATGGGTGGGACACACGAGGTCCATGGTCGCACGTAAGGAAAGTTCCTCCTTGTTAAGTTGTTCCCTCCCCCTGACAGCTGGGACCCGCCGGTTGTATCTTCGCACGGAAGAAAGTGCCTCCTTGTTATGAAAAAAAAACTATTCCTCCCGATGACAGCTGGGACCCGGAAGATTTGGTGGCTGACTTGTGGGCCTACTAAGCAGACATGTATGCTGGGCTTTATCAACTTAATCAACAAATGATTCTAGCAGCTGGACTGTTGGATGTTAATCCAACAGCCGTGCTCCTTCTTCAACCTCTGTTCTTGCTCCTGTCTCGCGTGGGTGGCAGTGCTGCCGCGCACCCAAACCAGTCAACTTTCACACTCCTCTTCATCTGTGATTCCACTGCCGTGTCTTTCCCATCTTCGGGTCGTTCTAGTCTGGGGCCTCTTCATCGTCCACCGGCCTTGGTGCGCTCGGCACAGTGTGGTCAATGTGGTCAACAAACGAGAGTCATCAGAAGCCTCACACCGCAGCCGAACCAGTGAACCCTCGTACTCCTCTCCGAGCGAGCTTCCACTATCGTGTCTTCCCCGGCTCAGCGTCGTCCCCTTCCTAGGCCTCGTCGTCATCCACCGCCCTGGTGCTCCCGACGCGGCGTGGTCAACGTGGTCAAGGAACGACTTCCATTAGAAGAGTACTGTACATGGAGAGGCTTACAGCTGGGTCCACGGCGACCGCAAGGAAGTGCCTTCTTATTACGCGCAGAATAATTATTCCTCCACCTGACAGCAGGGACCCACCGGACGGGCCACCTATTTCGCGAAAAAACGTTTCCCCCCTGACTACTGGGACCCACCAGCTACATCTTTGCACGCAAGGAAGTGCGTCCATATTACGGGAAAAAAATGATTCGCCCCCCTGACTGCTGGGACCCACCAGCTACATCTTCGCACGCAAGGAAGCTCGTGCATATTACGGGCAAAAAAAATTATTCGCCCCACTGACTGCTGGGACCCACCAGCTACATCTTCGCACGCAAGGAATTGCCTGACAATCGGGACCTACCTGGTCAAAGCATACGTAGCGTTGTCATTCTGGTCGCGAACATGTACGTACATACTGGTCGATGTAGAGGTGTGTACGTGTCGTAGTAGAGGCGCGCATTTAGCATGTACACGTACGTACAGCGGCCAGGGTACAAGAAAGTAAATACGGCCACGTACGTACATACGGGCGGGGTTTCGAACGCCTACTCACGCATACGTACGGCCAAGGCTCGTGTACGTGGCTGGGTCGAAACGGAGAAACTGCGTCATCGTTGTGTTCATGGGGAGGCAACGGAATGCGTCGTGTTCATCAAGAGGCAACGGAACGCGTGGGAGCCAACCGGCTTGGACGGAACAGCCGATGAAAACGAGGCCTGGCGTACCGCAGAACGGAGCAAACATCCTTGTGTTCGGCCGGCCACGTTCGAAACGGGATCCTGTTCATCGGGAGGGGTCTGGCATACCGCAAAACAGAGGAAACGGACTTCTGTTGGACCTCTTACGGTCGAAACGAGGTCCTGTTGATTGGGAGGGGTGTGGCATAATGCAAAACGGAGGAAACGGACTTGTGTTTGAGCGCTACGGTCAAAACGGGGGTCCTGTTCATCGGGAGGGGTGTGGCGTACCGCAAAACGGGACTCCAAGGGATACTGTTCATCTCCACCATCGACCTCCTCTAGCCTCCACGGGCTACTGTTCAACCACCTCGACCTCCTCCAGCCTCCACCTGCGACTGTTCATCCACGGGTTCCTGTTCATCCAGCCTCCACCGCGCGCTACTCCACCGGCTACTGTTCAACCAGCCCTCTCCACGGGGTCCTGTTCAACCACCCCTCCACGGGCTACTGTTCATCCAGCCCTTCACCGGCTACTGTTCATCCAGCCCTCCACGGGGACATCCTATTCATCCAGCCCTCCACGGGGTCCTGTTCATCCAGCCCCAACCGGCTCGATCGATTGGGGTCCTGTTTATCCAGAGGCAACAACACGGCGTCCTATTCATCCACCCCCATCGGGAACTGTTCATGCAAACCCCCAGCAACGCTCGCTGTTCGTTCAACCCCCCCAGCAACGCTCATTGTTCATCGAGAGGCAGCATCGATCGGCTTCAGTTAGCATCAGTAGTGAAGGAATCGCTCGATCGCTCGGGTTCAGTAACGCGTAGCCTGCAGTGCAATCGCTCAGGTTCAGTTAGAGCTCAACGCCCCGCTCGTGTTCAGTTAGAGACCAACGCCTCGCACTCACGCGTGTACGGTACGAGAGAAACGCGCATCGCTCGCCTCCAACCACCCAACGTAACCGGGAACTCCCCGATATTTTCCTCGCCATCGCTTCTACCACGGTTTTTTCCGTTATGGACGGCCTAAAGAATGTCATGCAGCTGCGTCTCCGGCCCGCCCAGGACGAAAAGCCCATTTTATGTCATGATTTTTTGTCATAGAAGTAGGAGCCCACCACATATATGATGATACTGGGTTTTGTCACAATTATTGCCATAGAAGTGTCATAAGTATGACAGGAAAAAAATCGTTTGGCCCAAAGTGTCACGGATGTGTCTTTTTTTGTAGTGGGACAGACCGCCAAACCTAGACAAATCTCGAGGAAAATTGAGTTTGGACAAGGAGCTTCGAGAGGAGAAAGCTTAAGTGTGGCTCGGGCATTTCAACGAATACCTCATGTGCATAGGAGGTGAGCTAGAGCACAACACACCTCTCACAAAAAAACAGAGCACTCAACTGCTCTGCTCGCGGGCAAGCGATATATATAGGCATTTCATTGGTCCCAGTTCATGGCTGGAATGATAGCTGCCATGACTCATGGCGCGATGATAGCTGCCACGACTCATGGCGCGATGTCCGCGGTGATAGAAGATAGCACTGGGATGAGTTGCGGTCCCGGACGCACGTTGCATCAACAGGTCATATGTGCAGAGCCTCTTTGATGGGGCGGTCATTCCGGCCTCTCGGTTCGCCGCTTCTGCAACTACTGTTCGCCTGATCTCCCTGCACTAATATTTGTAGTGTCCACAATCATAGCAAGCGCTAACATGTTCTGATGCTTTGTTAAGAAGATATGAACACAATATTTGTGGTGCTGCACGTACACAAAGTAAATCTTCTAAGGGCATTTCTAACCGTTCCCCTAAAAATAGTGGATTATCCGATGGAGTAAAAGCTTCTAAGTAGCATGTGATAGAACAACTAGGACTCATTAAGACACTACCAGTGATACTCAACAAGATCTTGTTGGAGCTGAGAATGAGCTTGACGGTTCTCGATCTTGCGATACTCCTCAAGAAATGCCAAGTAGTCTCTCATGGTCTTTGCATGACCCTCCACTCTATCACGGTTGATGTGTATGTGGCAAAGCTGTGATCCTCTTCTCGGCCGCCGAATATCATCATTGAAAATCATGCCTAAAACAATGTCAAAGTCATCGTCATCTTCTTCCTGTTCAGATGATGATGAGTCCTCCAAAGCCATCTCCCTCAACTTCTTCATCTACAATTCAAACAGCCTGGTTCAATCAAATGGCTCGTTTCACAAACAAATGATCAAAAAACTCATCTAGCAAATTCGTCGAACACTTGGGGTGCGGTGGTGGTGCACCGGCCGGCCGATGTCGTTCTGACTAAACAGGCCGGCGGCGACAAGAGGGAATGACCTACGGCGGTGTGCAATCAACATGGGATGCGGCGGCTGACAGAAAAATAAGACGAAAAGAAGCAATCCGACGAATCAACAACAATGGGGATAGCGGCGGCGGTTCACCTGATTACAGCGACCGGGACGGCGGCCGAAAGGGCTGGACGTCGGGCAGAAGGGCGGCGGAGGGCTGGGGAGGCAACAACGTAGTGGCGGGGCCGGCTGGGGATCATCGGGAGTCGCGTCGGCGAAAGTGCAGGTGCGGGGAGCGACGCGAGGAAGCGGCTCGACTTTTACTCAGCCGCCAATCGGTGGAGTAAATTTAGGGAGAAGATTGGAGAGAGGAGTAAAATTTTACTACCATACGATAGATAAGGGATCGGTTAGAACTAGGACTGATAGATTCTTACTAAAAGTAAGGATTTTCTTACGCCGCTATGAGTCACTGCTCGCTGTGTCTGAGTTGCACTCGGTAGAAACTCGTAGAGCTGATGAGTCTTGTTTGGGTACGAGTTGTACAGCTTTCTGCCTAAGTTGATTCGTGGCTAATACTGGTACTCCATCCGAAAACTAATATAAGAACGTTTAGATTACTACTTTATACTTCCTTCCGTCCCAAAATTCTTATCTTAGATAGTTAGATTTATCTAGATACGGATGTATATAATACTTGATATATCCGTACACTACTAGGAAAAGGCCTACTAATGACGCACCGGTTTTGCCTACTAATGGCGCACTACCGGTGCGCCATTAGTATCACGCCACTAGTATTTTTTACTAATGGCGCACCACTGGTGCGCCATTAGTATCTGGTATACTAATGGCGCACCATGCAGTGCGCCATTAGTTTTGCCCACAGTGCGCAACTAGTGTCTTCTATACTAATGGCGCACCATATGGTAGTGCGCCATTAGTAACAATTTTCTTAATTTTATTTTTCTTAATCTCAGCTCACTATCTCACCTATGAGATATCCAACACATATATATACAACAAGCATCCATACAATAATCATAGCCAACACACAAGTTCCATCATATATACATACATAGCCAACACACAAGTTCCATCATATATACATACATAGCCAACACATAGTTCCATCGTTACATATTACAAAAGTTTCACATTGTTCATCCAACACCGTTATCCATCAATTCACAAAAGTTTCACATTGATACAAAATAAAAATACAAATGGAAAAGAAGCAATCCACCCATGTAAGCTTCCGTGAATTAAATGAAATCTGCAAAATGATAAACAAGAAGTTAGAAGAAGAAAAAGAAGAAGACTAGAAGAATACTAGAAGAAAAAGAATACTAGAAGAAGAAGAACACTAGAAGAAGAATAAGAAGAATTTTGGAAAAGAAGAAGAATAAGAAAAAGACTATCAGAGCACCATCCGACTACGAATGAAACACAAACAGAAACTCAAACGACATCCACCTTGCTAGCCCAGGCTGCCGACCTGGAACCTATCCCCTGATCGAAGAAGAAGCAGAAGAAGAACTCCAAAACAAGTAACATCGCTCTCGCGTCATGATCATCGCATAACCTGTACCTGCAACTGTTGTTATAGTAATCTGTGAGCCACGAGGACTCAGCAATCCCATAACCATGGGTATCAAGACTAGCAAAGCTTAATGGAAAGGAAGGGGTAAAGTGGTGAGGTTGCAGCAGCGACTAAGCATATATGGTGGCTAACATACGCAAATAAGAGCTAGAAGAGAGCAAGTGGAACGGTCGTGAAGCTAGCAATGATCAAGAAGTGATCCTGAACTCCTACTTATGTCAAACATAACCCAAAACCGTGTTCACTTCTCGGACTCCGCCGAAAAGAGACCATCACGGCTACACACACGGATGATGCGTTTTAATTTGGATCTCGTGTCAAGTTATCTACAACCGGACATTAACAAATTCCCATCTGCCCATAACCGCGGGCACGGCTTTTGAAAGTTTAAACCCTGCAGGGGTGTCCCAACTTGGCCCATGATAAGCTCTCGCGACCAACGAAGGATATACCTTCTCCCAGGAAGACCCGATCAGACTCGAAATCTCGGTTTACAAGACATTTCGACAATGGTAAAACAAGACCAGCAAAACCGTCTGATGCGCCGACAATCCCGATAGGAGCTGCACATATCTCGTTCTCAGGGCAACACCGGATGAGCAATCCGTACAACTAAAACCAGATCTCAAGTTTCCCTGAGGAGGCGCTGCAAAGGGCTCTGGTTCGGACCAACACTTAGACAAGCATTGGCCCGGGGGGGCTAAAATAAAGATGACCCTCGGGTTGGCCAACCCAAGGGAAAGGTATAGGTGGTGGTGAGGCAAATGGTAAAACCAAGGTTGGGCCTTGCTGGAGGAGTTTTATTCAAAGCGAACTGTCAAAGGGGTCCCATAAATCACCCAACCGCGTAAGGAACGCAAAATCCAGGAACATAACACCGGTATGACGGAAACTAGGGCGGCAAGAGTGGAACAGAACACCAGGCATAAGGCCGAGTCTTCCACCCTTTACCAAGTATATAGATGCATTAATTAAATAAGAGATATTGTGATATCCCAACATAAACCTGTCCACCATGGGGCAATCTTGAACTTCACCTGCAACTAACAATGCTATAAGAGGGGCTGAGAAAAAGCGGTAACATAGCCAAGCAATGGTTCGCTAGGAAGGGTGAAAAGGTTAGAGGCTGACATGGCAATTTGGGAGGCTTGATAAACAGGTGATAGGTAGCGCAGCATAGCGATAGAACGAAGCAACTAGCATAGCAATGATAGTAGTGAGATCCAGGGTAGCGGTCATCTTGCCTGCAATCCCGCAAGGAAGAAGAACGAGTCCATGAAGAAGATGAAGCCATGAAGATGAACCAAGCGTAGATGAACGAATCCTCACGATTGCAACGAAACAGGGACTATCGAGAAGAAGCACACAACATGGTAAACACACCACACATGAACAAGACATGATGCACAACAAGCATGATGCAAAACAAGACTACATGAAGCTACTCATGGCAAGAGATGATGCATACAAGAGCAACACATCAAAGCAAGTTTAAATGAGGCCGGAAACAACATATAACAATTCCGGTAAGTCCTCATGTGCAAGTTTTGAAATTGGTCCAGATCTGAATAAACCTTATGTTCAAGTTGTTAAACATCAAGTTAAGATGCACCAAGATGATCTACACGAGATTCTAGTCAAGTTACATATAAAGTTCATTTAGTTCGGAGCTACGGCCTAGAAGATATGAGCAAAACAAGTTAAACATGGCATTGATGCAAAATGCATACAAACATCAAGAAAACACCTCAAAATAAGGATGCAACATGATAATATGAAGCTACATGCAAAATCAAGCAAGTTTCATATAGAGCACACACAAAACGGAGCAACGGTTCAACACACGCACATGGAACAAGTTTAAAGGACAAGTTGTCCAAAACAGCAACTAGGCACATTGCAAGTATCAAAACAACATGCTACAGTACCTTAACATAAACACAAAATGCATTGACATGATGTACAGGTAAAGCATAACAAAACATAAACACTGAGCTATCTCCAGAAATCACTAGAACATGCTCAAACACACATGGCAAGATTGCAAATAATAACAGTTTCAGACTTTGCAGAAATAACATCAGGTTGCAATGTTTAGAGCTATCAAACATGTAACAGGAACTTAACATGGAAAACAAGGGCATGGCATGAATCTACCAAATTCATAGAACAAAAGTCCTTTACTGACCATGAGCCAAAAAGGATCAGAAGATATGATGGCACCCATGTAAACATGGCAAGTTATATGACAGTTTCATACATGGCAGGAACAGCAATAAGTAGACATGTTGATGAGCTTGTACCACTCAGCACAGAGCAGTACATGGAATGGCAAGGCAACCAACAGTAAGAAGACATGTTTGTAAAGCTAAGCATGGCAAGAATAAGTTCATAGGGTGCATGGATTACTAGCAAAACACATGGCAAAACTGAACTTCATGTTAACAGGCTGACAGCAATATTATTTAGCAAATTGAGAACAAGATTACAACAAGCTACAGAAGGCTATAAATGCAACAAGGCGCATGGCTAGATAGAGCATAACATGTAGAACAAAACATCCTTAGTGAACATCTCCAGATTATGCACAGAATGACTTGTAGCAGCAGGTTTACATAGCATCACGAAATAACAGATTCAGCCTAGCAAAACAGTAACAGCAAGTACCCTACTTAACAAGCTTGATGCACTCAGTCCAAGACTCACAAAAACACATGGCAAGCATCCCTGTAAAGATGGCATGATGTAATTGAAAACACATGTAGAGCTCATGCTCATAGGATGCATACATCAAATGCAACAAAACTGACAAATCACCAAGTTATAACAGTTTCAGCAGAATAACATCATATAGCACTCTTGCAACGATGATTCAGGCATCAAGATGAACTCAAACAAACATAGAACAATGTAATGCAATGTAGAGCATCTCATGATGAACATTTTGATATATTATGCACGCAAAACGGAGCTATATGCACGGAGATATGACAGGTCAAAGCGGGCACCAAAATGCTAAAAAATCAAAGACTTAGTCAAAATTCGGGGTCAACCTCCGTTTCTGGATCTGGGCGGCGCGCGAACCGAGGTCTGCCGGCATCTTCGCCGGAGTTGACGGGGGAGGTCGCGGGCAGCGCGGGGAGATGGCTCCGGACCGGATCCGGCCGGCGGCGGGCGCGGTCGGCGACGCGCGGGGCCGGCGGGCTCCAGGCGGCGCTAGGCGAGGCACGACGGCGCGTGGGGTAGCCGGCGGCGGCGGGTGCCGGCGAAGGGCGGCGGGGCCCCCCGGCGGCAGGGACCGGAGCGACGAAGGGGCGCGGGAGGTGCGTGGGGAG
>NW_021259065.1:26741-29055 GCF_002162155.2 Triticum dicoccoides | reverse complement strand
GCGGGCGCGGGCAGGCCTGCCGTGGGCCTCGCGGCCGCGGCGACGGCTAGGAGAGAGAGGAGGCGCGGGCGACACGTGGCGGCGGCGGATTCGTCGAGGACGGCGGCGCTGGACGTGTCCGGCGGCGGGTGGACATGTCCGGCGGGTGAGAGGGAGGTTGATCTAGGGTTTGCCCGAAAAATTCGGGGAGAGAGGCCTTTTTATAGGTAGAGGGAGTTAGGAGAGTCCAAATGAGGAGCGGTTTTCGCCCACACGATCGTGATCGAACGACCAATAGCATGGAGGAGGTTTGGATGGGTTTTGGGCCACTTTGGAGGGGTGTTGGGCTGCAAGACAAAAGAGGCTTTCACGGTTACCCGGTTAACCGTTGGAGTATCAAACGACCTCCAAATGGCACGAAACTTGACGGGCGGTCTACCGGTGCTAAACCAAGGCCGCTTGGCAAACCTCGGGCCATTCCGAGAAAGTTTAACACCCACTCGTAATAGGAGACAAAAGGAGGACACCGGAGGACATAGGAGTGCCGGATTGCAAAACGGACAACGGGGAAAATGATCGGATCCATGAGACGAACACGTATGCAAAATGAAATGCACATGATGACATGGCAATATGCAACACGCAAGCAAATGACATGGAAACAACGGTGAATAACTGGCAGACACCTGGCGCATCGAATCCGGGGCGTTACAACACTCCTCCACTAACAAGAGATCTCGTCCAGAGATCTTAGGACCGAGACGGAAGGGAAAAGGGATGAGGTGAAACAAGAACTCAAGAGAAGAGGCAAAGATCGAGAGCACTCGAGAAGAAGAGAGGAACGACGAGAATGACGAGAATCGAAAGCTCACTGAATCAGATAGACTATGAAACAACTCCGGTTAGAACGAGATAAGAAACAAATAAGACTGAAAGGATTTATGCACCACTCCGGCTGAAACATGGAGGAATAGAACACGAACTTCACAAGATGGAATGCCACTTGACGACATAAGCGACTTAATGCCTCTGGAAGAATTGAAAGAATGGAATGAAACGAACGAAGAAGAAAATGACATCTTGTGCCACGAATGAAATAGAAAGCATCTTTAGACGGAAGGTTTAAACGGAGTTGTTGAGAAATTCAACAACGAAAGAATAAGCTTGTTGTGGTCTTATAGGTAACATCTCAAGATCATAAGGTGATAACCGGCCACAAACGGAAAAGATTAAATACCTGGGAAGAAAGAAGAAATGCAAAACTCCATTTCAAAAGTTACGGAGAATTAAATGCACCTCGCGAAGCAAGAAGGAGAATACTTGAGCTTCGCCTACAAGAATCTTGATGAACACTTGAAGAATGAATTAAATCATGATGAACCACCATGGAGAACTCCGGTGACAAAAAGATGATGAGATAGAATGAAGGAAGAAAGAATAAGATGAGCCTTGCGATGATTTAGTTGGAGGTTCCGACGAAATGGCTGAGGAAAATTGAACTCCGGGAAAAGAAAAGATGAAAACACTTGGAAGTAGAATTTATTCCTCACGAACAAACTCCGAAGGGAGAGATTACTCACTTGGATGAAATAAGAATAAGATTTATTGTATGCTTACCCTTCATCAAATTAAATTGATTACAAGTTGGATTTTGCATACTACTTATACTTATTGCAAATGATTAAGGGGAACATGCCGCAAAACTTGAGAAAGTCTTCATGAACCACCGGTAGGATTGGAAAGAACCACCGTAAAAATTCAAAAATGACCGATGGAAGAGAACGAATCACCGGGAAGACTTGGAAGAACAAATATGTTAGAGGGGATTTAGATGCAAAAGAACAAGGAGATCATGAGCTTATTAAAGAACATTTGAACGGAGCACCGGGATAATTGGATAACGGTAGCTGAAATCTGAGGATGAAGAATTCTTCTGGAACGATGGCCTCCGGTGAAAAGAAATGGACAAACAACTCCTGACACACTCCGGATGGGTAAGAAAGAATATCTGACAAACTGAAATAATTCGACAGGATGATATGAAAACTCTTCTTCGATCTTCAAATGACGACGGAAACACTACCAAAATTACTAAGATACTCCGGGAGAGTGAAAACCGTAAAGGTTGAGCCAACAATGAAAATGATTTGAAATAGATCTTGAAAGGCTTGTGACTGATGGAATCCATTCTTACGTCACACTTGAAAAGAATTTAAGAATAACTCTGGGAAATTAGAAGAGTCAGGTAAGATCCTGGAAAAAGACCTATGGGTTAGGGCCCATTAGAAGAAAACACCGTTGGAAAGGATTGTTGAAGAGGCTCCACACGAGTGAC
>NW_021259065.1:16251-26423 GCF_002162155.2 Triticum dicoccoides | reverse complement strand
CTCCGGGAAGAAGAGGGTGGGAGGGCGGGTAAAACAAAGGTAACTTGGAAGGGGAAACCGAGGAATAACTTGAAGACAAAGCACCGGTTGAAATCCTTGAGGAAAGAAGGCAAGGACTTCACACGAGTAGGAAGCATACTCGATTATGGACTCTGGTTCCCAGAAGAAAAGGGGTGGGAGGGCGGGAAAATAAAACAACTGAGGATTGAACTCAAAGATGAAGAGGCTTGAGTCAACTTGACGAGAAATGCACCGGATGAAAAGAGAAGAGAACCAACGACCGGAAAACCAACTGCGTGAACCTAAAGAAAAATTTGAAGGGGAAGAGGAGTAATTCAAAACACCTACATCAAGATTCCTCACTAGAGCGACGAAGAGGCAGAGGAGTAAAAAGAATTCCTACTCTCCGATATAACTAGACTCCGAAAACAGTTTTTCTTCTAGACTCAACAACGGCCAAACTACACGATCAATCAAAAGGGCTCCTAAGGTCGGTCGAGGCTCTGATACCAACTTGTCACGCCCAATATGCAATACTATCCTAAAGAGACTCGAAAGTCCCACCAAGGATAGAACCGCATATTGAAACGCTTTTGCAAGGTGGATATCATTACATCAACATTACATAAATAGCTGGGGATACATACAAGAGGCATACAATGCCACACGAATACAACATCATCTTACATAAGAGCACCATCTGACTACGGATGAAACACAAACAGAAACTCAAACAACATCCACCCTGCTAGCCCAGGCTGCCGACCTGGAACCTATCCCCTGATCAAAGAAGAAGCAGAAGAAGAACTCCAAAACAAGTAACATCGCTCTCGCGTCATGATCATCGCATAACCTGTACCTGCAATTGTTGTTGTAGTAATCTATGAGCCACGAGGACTCAGCAATCCCATAACCATGGGTATCAAGACTAGCAAAGCTTAATGGAAAGGAAGGGGTAAAGTGGTGAGGTTGCAGCAGCGACTAAGCATATATGGTGGTTAACATACGCAAATAAGAGCGAGAAGAGAGCAAGCGGAACGGTCGTGAAGCTAGCAATGATCAAGAAGTGATCCTGAACTCCTACTTACATCAAACATAACCCAAAACCATGTTCACTTCCCGGACTCCGCCGAAAAGTGACCATCACGGCTACACACACGGATGATGCATTTTAATTCGAATCTGGTGTCAAGTTATCTACAACCGGACATTAACTGTTGGGGAACTTTGCATAAAATAAAAAATTTCCTACGTTCACCAAGATCAATCTATGAGTTCATCTAGCAATGAGAGAGAGGGGTGCATCTACATACCCTTGTAGATCACGAGCGGAAGCGTTCAAGAGAACAGGGTTGAGGGAGTCGTACTCGTCGTGATCCAAATCACCGGAGAACCTAGCGCCGAATGGACGGCACCTCCGCGTTCAACACACGTACGGTCATGGTGACGTCTCCTCCTTCTTTATCCATCAAGGGGGAAGGAGAGGTTAATGAAGATCCTGCAGCACGACGGCGTGGTGGTGGATGCAGCAGGGATCCGGCAGGGCTTCGACAAGCGTCTGCGGAAGGGAGAGGTGTAGCAAAGGGGGAAGGGAGGCGCCAAGTGCAAAAGTGCGGCTGCCCTCCCTCCCCCCTCTTTATATAGGTACCCCAGGGGGGGCGCCGGCCCTAGGAGATGGGATCTCCTAGGGGGGGCGGCCAAGGGGGGAAACTTGCCCCCCAAGGCAAGTGGAGGCGCCCCCTCCCCTAGGGTTCCCAACCCTAGGCGCAGGGGGGCCCAATGGGGCGCACCAGCCCACCAGGGGCTGGTTCCCCTCCCACTTCAGCCCATGGGGCCCTCCGGGATAGGTGGCCCCACCCGGTGGTCCGGGTACAATACCGGTGACCCCCGAAACTTTCCCGATGGCCGAAACTCGACTTCCCATATATAATTCTTTACCTCCAGACCATTCCGGAACTCCTCGTGACGTCCGGGATCTCATCCGGGACTCCGAACAACTTTAGGTTTTCTGCATACTTATACCTCTACAACCCTAGCGTCACCTAACCTTAAGTGTGTAGACCCTACGGGTTTGGGAGACACGTAGACATGACCGAGACGGCTCTTCGGTCAATAACCAATAGCGGGATCTGGATACCCATGTTGGCTCCCACATGCTCGTCGATGGTCTCATCGGATGAACCACGATGTCGAGGATTCAAGCAACCCCGTATACAATTCCCTTTGTCAATCGGTATGTTACTTGCCCGAGATTCGATCGTCGGTATCCCAATACCTCATTCAATCTCGTTACCGGCAAGTCACTTTACTCGTACCGTAATGCATGAACCCGTGACCAGACACTTGGTCACTTTGAGCTCATTATGATGATGCATTACCGAGTGGGCCCAGAGATACCTCTCTGTCATACGGAGTGACAAATCCCAGTCTCGATCCATGTCAACCCAACAGACACTTTCGGAGATACCCGTAGTATACCTTATAGTCACCCAGTTACGTTGTGACGTTTGGTACACCCAAAGCATTCCTACGATATCCGAGAGTTACACGATCTCATGGTCTAAGGAAAAGATACTTGACATTGGAAAAGCTCTAGCAAACGAACTACACGATCTTGTGCTATGCTTAGGATTGGGTCTTGTCCATCACATCATTCTCCTAATGATGTGATCCCGTTATCAACGACATCCAATGTCCATAGTCAGGAAACCATGACTATCAGTTGATCAATGAGCTAGTTGACTAGAGGCTTACTAGGGACCTGTTGTGGTCTATGTATTCACACATGTATTACGATTTCCGGATAACATAATTATAGCATGAATAAAAGACAATTATCATGAACAAGGAAATATAATAATAATCCTTTTATTATTGCCTCTAGGGCATATTTCCAACAGTCTCCCACATGCACTAGAGTCAATAATATAGTTACATTGTGATGAATCGAACACCCATAGAGTTCTGGTGTTGATCATGTTTTGCTCGCGGAAGAGGTTTAGTCAACGGATCTACGACATTCAGATCCGTATGTACTTTCCAAATATCTATGTCTCCATCTTGAACATTTTCACGGATGGAGTTGAAATGACGCTTGATGTGCCTGGTCTTCTTGTGAAACCTGGGATCCTTGGCAAGGGCAATGGCTCCAGTGTTGTCACAGAAGAGAGTGATCGGCCCCGACGCATTGGGTATGACTCCTAGGTCGGTGATGAACTCCTTCATCCATATTGCTTCATGCGCTGCCTCCAAGGCTGCCATGTACTCCGCTTCACATGTAGATCCCGCCACGACGCTCTGCTTGCCACTGCACCAACTTACTGCTCCACGATTCAACATATACACGTATCTGGTTTGTGACTTAGAGTCATCCAGATCTGTGTCGAAGCTAGCATCGACGTAACCCTTTACGATGAGCTCTTCGTCACCTCCATAAATGACAAACATGTCCTTTGTCCTTTTCAGGTACTTCAGGATATTCTTGACCGCTGTCCAGTGTTCCTTGCCGGGATTACTTTGGTACCTTCCTACCAAACTTACGGCAAGGTTTACATCTGGTCTAGTACACATCATGGCATACATAATAGATCCTATGGCTGAGGCATAGGGGATGACACTCATCTCTTCTTTATCTTCTGTCGTGGTCGGGCATTGAGTCGAGCTCAATCTCACACCTTGCAATACAGGAAAGAACCCTTTCTTGGACTGATCCATATTGAACTTCTTCAATATCTTATCAAGGTATGTGCTTTGTGAAAGACCTATGAGGCGTCTCGATCTATCCCTATAGATCTTAATGCCTAATATGTAAGCAGCTTCTCCAAGGTCCTTCATTGAAAAACACTTATTCAAGTAGGCCTTAATGCTGTCCAAAAGTTCTATATCATTTCCCATCAAAAGTATGTCATCTACATATAATATGAGAAATGCTAAAGAGCTCCCACTCACTTTCTTGTAAACGCAGGCTTCTCCATAAGTCTGCATAAACCCAAACGCTTTGATGATCTCATCAAAGTGAATGTTCCAACTCCGAGATGCTTGCACCAACCCATAAATGGATCGCTGGAGCTTGCACACTTTGTTAGCATTCTTACGATCGACAAAACCTTCCGGCTGCATCATATACAGCTCTTCCTTAAGATAGCCGTTAAGGAATGTCGTTTTGACGTCCATCTTCCATATCTCATAATCATAGTATGCGGCAATTGCTAACATGATTCGGACGGACTTCAGCTTTGCTACGGGAGAGAAAGTCTCATCGTAGTCAACCCCTTGAACTTGTCGATAACCCTTAGCGACAAGTCGAGCTTTATAGATGGTAACATTACCATCCGCGTCCGTCTTCTTCTTAAAGATCCATTTGTTTTCTATCGCTCGCCGATCATCGGGCAAGTCTGTCAAAGTCCATACTTTGTTTTCATACATGGATTGTATCTCGGATTGCATGGCTTCAAGCCATTTGTTGGAATCTGGGCCCTCCATCGCTTCTTCATAGTTCGAAGGTTCACCGTTTTCTAACAACATGATTTCCAGGACAGGGTTGCCATACCACTCTAGTATGGAACGTGTCCTTGTGGACCTACGAAGTTCAGTAGCAACTTGATCCGAAGTACCTTGATCATCATCATTAATTTCCTCTCCAGTCGGTGTAGGCACCACAGGAACATTTTCCTGAGATGCACTACTTTCCGGTTCAAGAGGTAGTACTTCATCAAGTTCTACTTTCCTCCCACTTACTCCTTTCGAGAGAAACTCTTTCTCCAGAAAGGATCCGTTCTTGGCAACAAAGATCTTGCCTTCGGATCTAAGGTAGAAGGTATACCCAATGGTTTCCTTGTGGTATCCTATGAAGACGCATTTTTCCGACTTGGGTTCGAGCTTTTCAGGTTGAAGTTTCTTGACATAAGCATCGCATCCCCAAACTTTTAGAAATGACATCTTAGGTTTCTTCCCAAACCATAATTCATACGGTGTCGTCTCAATGGATTTAGACGGAACCCTATTTAAAGTGAATGTAGCTGTCTCTAGAGCGTATCCCCAAAATGATAGCGGTAAATCAGTAAGAGACATCATAGATCGCACCATATCCAATAGAGTGCGATTATGACGTTCGGACACACCGTTACGCTGAGGTGTTCCAGGCGGCGTGAGTTGTGAAACGATTCCAGATTTCCTTAAGTGTGTACCAAATTCGTGACTTAAATATTCTCCTCCACGATCTGATCGCAGGAACTTTATCTTTCGGTCACGTTGATTCTCTACCTCATTCTGAAATTCCTTGAACCTTTCAAAGGTCTCAGACTTGTGTTCCATCAAGTAAACATACCCATATCTACTTAAGTCATCAGTGAGGGTGAGAACATAACGATAGCCACCGCGAGCCTCAATGCTCATTGGACCGCACACATTAGTATGTATGATTTCCAACAAGTTGGTTGCTCGCTCCATTGTTCCGGAGAACGGAGTCTTGGTCATTTTGCCCATGAGGCATGGTTCGCATGTGTCAAATGATTCATAATTGAGAGACTCTAAAAGTCCATTAGCATGGAGCTTCTTCATGCGCTTGACACCAATGTGACCAAGGTGGCAGTGCCACAAGTATGTGGGACTATCATTATCAACTTTATATCTTCTGGTATTCACACTATGAATATGTGTAACATCACGTTCGAGATTCATTAAGAATAAACCATTGACCATCGGGGCATGACCATAAAACATATCTCTCATATAAATAGAACAACCATTATTCTCGGATTTAAATGAGTGGCCATCTCGTATTAAACGAGATCCAGATACAATGTTCATGCTCAAACTTGGCACTTAATAACAATTATTGAGGTTTAAAACTAATCCTGTAGGTAAATGTATAGGTAGCATGCCGACGGCGATCACATCGACCTTGGAACCATTCCCGACGCGCATCGTCACCTCGTCCTTCGCCAGTCTCCACTCATTCCGCATCTCCTGCTTTGAGTTACAAATATGAGCAACGACACCGGTATCAAATACAAAGGAGCTACTACGAGCACTGGTAAGGTACACATCAATTACATGTATATCACATATACCTTTAGTGTTGCCGGCCTTCTTGTCCGCTAAGTATTTGGGGCAGTTCCGCTTCTAGTGACCCTTCCCTTTGCAATAAAAGCACTCACTCTCAGGCTTGGGTCCATTCTTTGACTTCTTCCCGGCAACTGGCTTACCGGGCGCGGCAACATCCTTGCCGTCCTTCTTGAAGTTCTTCTTACCCTTGCCTTTCTTGAACTTAGTGGTTTTATTGACCATCAACACTTGATGTTCCTTTTTGATTTCTACCTCTGCTGACTTCAGCATTGAAAATACTTCAGGAATAGTCTTCACCATCCCCTGCATATTGTAGTTCATCACAAAGCTCTTGTAGCTCGGTGGGAGCGACTGAAGGATTCTGTCAATGACCGCCTCGTCCGGGAGGTTAATGTCCAGCTGGGACAGGCGGTTGTGCAACCCAAACATTTTGAGTATGTGCTCACTGACAGAACTATTTTCCTCCATCTTACAACTATAGAACTTGTCGGAGACTTCATCTCTCTCGACCCGGGCATGAGCTTGGAAAACCATTTTCCGCTCCTCGAACATCTCAGATGCTCCGTGTTGCTCAAAACGCTTTTGGAGCCCCGGTTCTAGGCTGTAAAGCATGCCGCACTGAACGAGGGAGTAATCATCAACACGTAACTGCCAAGCATTCATAACGTCTTGGTTCTCTGGGATGGGTGCTTCACCTAGCGGTCCTTCTAGGACATATGCTTTCTTGGCAGCTATGAGGATGATCCTCAGGTTCCGCACCCAGTCCGTATAGTTGCTGCCATCATCTTTCAGCTTGGTTTTCTCTAGGAACGCGTTGAAGTTCATGTTGACATGAGCGTTGGCCATTTGATCTACAAGACATTTTTGCAAAGATTTTAGACTAAGTTCATGATAATTAAGTTCATCTAATCAAATTATTTAATGAACTCCCACTCAGATTAGACATTCCTCTAGTCATCTAAGTGTTACACGATCCGAGTCGACTAGGCCGTGTCCGATCATCACGTGAGACGGACTAGTCATCATCGGTGAACATCTCCATGTTGATCGTATCTTCCATACGACTCATATTCGACCTTTCAGTCTTTGTGTTCCGAGGCCATGTCTGTACATGCTAGGCTCGTCAAGGTAACCTAAGTGTTTTGCTTGTGTAAATCTGTCTTACACCCGTTGTATGTGAACGTTAGAATCTATCACACCTGATCATCACGTGGTGCTTCGAAACAACGAACTGTCGCAATGGTGCACAGTTAGGGGGAACACTTTCTTGAAATTATTATGAGGGATCATCTCATTTACTACCGTCGTTCTAAGTAAACAAGATGCATAAACATAATAAACATCACATGCAATAAAATAGTAGTGACATGATATGGCCAATATCATATAGCTCCTTTGATCTCCATCTTCGGGGCTCCATGATCATCTTCGTCACCGGCATGACACCATGATCTCCATCATCGTGTCTCCATGAAGTTGCTCACCAACTATTACTTCTACTACTATGGCTAACGGTTTAGCAATAAAGTAAAGTAATTACATGGCGTTAAATCATTGACACGCAGGTCATACAATAATTAAGACAACTCCTATGGCTCCTGCCGGTTGTCATACTCATCGACATGCAAGTCGTGATTCCTATTACAAGAACATGATCGCATACATCACAATATATCATTCATCATTCATCACAACTTTTGGCCATATCACATCACAAAGCAATTGCTGGAAAAACAAGTTAGACGTGCTCTAATTGTTGTTGCATCTTTTATGTGGCTGCAATAGGGTTCTAGCAAGAACGTTTTATTACCTCGAAAAAGCCACAACGTGATTTGTCAACTTCTATTTACCCTTCATAAGGACCCTTTTCATCGAATCCGCTCCAACTAAAGTGGGAGAGACAGACACCCGCTAGCCACCTTATGCAACTAGTGCATGTCAGTCGGTGGAACCTGTCTTACGTAAGCGTACGTGTAAGGTCGGTCCGGGCCGCTTCATCCCACAATACCGCTGAAGCAAAATAAGACTAGTAGTGGCAAGAAAGTTGACAACATCTACGCCCACAACAGATTTGTGTTCTACTCGTGCAAAGAGAACTACGCATAGACCTAGCTCATGATGCCACTGTTGGGGAAGGTGGCATAAAATAAAAAAATTCCTACGTTCACCAAGATCAATCTATGAGTTCATGTAGCAACGAGAGAGAGGGGTGCATCTACATACCCTTGTAGATCGCGAGCGGAAGCGTTCAAGAGAACGGGGTTGAGGGAGTCGTACTCGTCATGATCCAAATCACCGGACATCCTAGCGCCGAACGGACGGCACCTCCGCGTTCAACACACGTATGGTCAGCGTGATGTCTCCTCCTTCTTGATCCAGCAAGGGGGAAGGAGAGGTTGATGAAGATCCAGTAGCACGACGGCGTGGTGGTGGATGCAGCAGGGATCCGACAGGGCTTCGCCAAGCGTCTGCGGAAGGGAGAGGTGTAGCAAAGGGGGAAGGGATGCGCCAAGTGCAAAAGTGCGGCTGCCCTCCCTCCCCCCTCTTTATATAAGGACCCCAGGGGGCGCCGTCCCTAGGAGATGGTATCTCCTAGGGGGGCGGCGGCCAAGGGGGGAAACTTTCCCAACAAGGCAAGTGGAGGCGCCCCCTCCCCTAGGGTTCCCAACCCTAGGCGCAGGGGGGGGGCAAGGGGGGCGCACCAGCCTGCCAGGGGCTCGTTCCCCTCCCACTTCAGCCCATGGGGCCCTCTGGGATAGGTGGCACCACCCGGTGGACCCCGGGACCCTTCCGGTGGTCCCGGTACAATACCGGTGACCCCCGAAACTTTCCCGATGGCCGAAACTCGACTTCCCATATATAATTCTTTACCTCCGGACCATTCCGGAACTCCTCGTGACGTCCGGGATCTCATCCGGGACTCCAAACAACTTTTGGTTTGCTGCTTACTGATATCTCTACAACCCTAGCGTCACCTAACCTTAAGTGTGTAGACCCTACAGGTTCGGGAGACACGTAGACATGACCGAGACGGCTCTCCGGTCAATAACCAACATCGGGATCTGGATACCCATGTTGGCTCCCACATGCTCCTCGATGATCTCATCGGATGAACCACGATGTCGAGGATTCAAGCAACCCCGTATACAATTCCCTTTGTCAATCGGTATGTTACTTGCCCGAGATTCGATCGTCGGTATCCCAATACCTCGTTCAATCTCGTTACCGGCAAGTCACTTTACTCTTACCGTAATGCATGATCCCGTGACCAGACACTTGGTCACTTTGAGCTCATTATGATGATGCATTACCGAGTGGGCCCAGAGATACCTCTCCGTCATACGGAGTGACAAATCCAGTCTCGATCCGTGTCAACCCAACAGACACTTTCGGAGATACCCGTAGTATACCTTTATAGTCACCTAGTTACGTTGTGACGTTTGGTACACCCAAAGCATTCCTACGGTATCCGGGAGTTACACGATCTCATGGTCTAAGGAAAAGATACTTGACATTGGAAAAGCTCTAGCAAACGAACTACACGATCTTGTGATATGCTTAGGATTGGGTCTTGTCCATCACATCATTCTCCTAATGATGTGATCCCGTTAGCAACGACATCCAATGTCCATAGTCAGGAAACCATGACTATCAGTTGATCAACGAGCTAGTCAACTAGAGGCTTACTAGGGACATGCTGTGTTCTATGTATTCACACATGTATTACGATTTCCGGATAACACAATTATAGCATGAATAAAAGACAATTATCATGAACAAGGAAATATAATAATAATCCTTTTATTATTGCCTCTAGGGCATATTTCCAACATTAACAAATTCCCATCTGCCCATAACCGCGGGCACGGCTTTCGAAAGTTTAAACCCTGCAGGGGTGTCCCAACTTAGCCCATGGTAAGCTCTCGCGATCAACGAAGGATATACCTTGTCCCAGGAAGACCCGATCAGACTCGGAATCCCGATAGGAGCTGCACATATCTCGTTCTCAGGGCAACACCGGATGAGCAATCCGTACAAATAAAACCAGACCTCAAGTTTCCCTGAGGGGGCGTTGCAAAGGGCTCTGGTTCGGACCAACACTTAGA
>NW_021259065.1:13232-15976 GCF_002162155.2 Triticum dicoccoides | reverse complement strand
AAATAAAGATGACCCTCGGGTTGGCCGACCCAAGGGAAAGGTATAGGTGGTGGTGAGGAAAATGGTAAAACCAAGGTTGGGCCTTGCTGGAGGAGTTTTATTCAAAGCGAACTGTCAAGGAGGTCCCATAAATCACCCAACCGCGTAAGGAACGCAAAATTCGGGAACATAACACCGGTATGACGGAAACTAGGGCGGCAAGAGTAGAACAAAACACCAGGCATAAGGCCGAGTCTTCCACCCTTTACCAAGTATATAGATGCATTAATTAAATAAGAGATATTGTGATATCCCAACATAAGCTGTCCACCATGGGGCAATCTTCAACTTCACCTGCAACTAACAACGCTATAAGAGGGGCTGAGCAAAAGCGGTAACATAGCCAAGCAATGGTTCGCAAGGAAGGGTGAAAAGGTTAGAGGCTGACATGGCAATTTGGGAGGCTTGATAAACAGGTGATAGGTAGCGCAGCATAGCGATAGAATGAAGCAACTAGCATAGCAATGATAGTAGTGAGATCCAGGGTAGCGGTCATCTTGCCTGAAATCCCGCAAGGAAGAAGAACGAGTCCATGAAGAAGATGAAGCCATGAAGATGAACCAAGCGTAGACGAACGAATCCTCACGATCGCAATGAAACAGGAACTATCGAGAAGAAGCACACAACATGGTAAACACACCACACATGAGCAAGACATGATGCACAACAAGCATGATGCAAAACAAGACTACATGAAGCTACTCATGGCAAGAGATGATACATACAAGAGCAACACATCAAAGCAAGTTTAAATGAGGCCGGAAACAACATATAACAATTCCGGTAAGTCCTCATGTGCAAGTTTCGAAATTGGTCCAGATCTGAATAAACCTTATGTTCAAGTTGTTAAACAGCAAGTTAAGATGCACCAAGATGATCTACACGAGATTCTAGTCAAGTTACATATAAAGTTCATTTAGTTCGGAGCTACGGCCTAGAAGATATGAGCAAAACAAGTTAAACATGGCATTGATGCAAAATGCATACAAACATCAAGCAAACACCTCAAAACAAGGATGCAACATGATAATATAAAGCTACATGAAAAATCAAGCAAGTTTCATATATAGCACACTCAAAACGGAGCAACGGTTCAACACACGCACATGGAACAAGTTTAAAGGACAAGCTGTCCAAAACAGCAACTAGGCACATCGCAAGCATCAAAACAACATGCTACAGTACCTTATCATAAACACAAAAGGCGTGGACATGATGTACAGGTAAAGCATAACAAAACATGAACACTGAGCTATCTCCAGAAATCACTAGAACATGCTCAAACACACATGGCAAGATTGCAAATAATAACAGTTTCAGACTTTGCAGAAATAACATCAGGTTGCAATGTTTAGAGCTATCAAACAACATGTTACAGGAACTTAACATGGCAAACAAAGGCATGGCATGAATCTACTAAATTCATAGAACAAAAGTCCTTTACTGACCATAAGCCAAAAAGGATCAGAAGATATGATGGCACCCATGTAAACATGGCAAGTTATATGACAGATTCATACATGGCAGGAACAACAATAAGTAGGCATGTTGATGAGCTTGTACCACTCATCACAGAGCAATACATGGCATGCAAAGGCAACCAACATTAAGAAGACATGTTTGTAAAGCTAAGCATGGCAAGAAAAAGTTCATAGGGTGCATGGATCACTAGCAAAACACATGGCAAAACTGAACTTCATGTTAACAGGCTGACAGCAACATTATCTAGCAAATTTAGAGCAAGCTTACAACAAGCTACAGCAGGCTATAAATGCAACCAGGGGCATGGATAGATAGAGCATAACATGTAGAACAAAACATCCTTAGTGAACATCTCCAAATTATGCACAGAATGACTTGTAGCAGCAGGTTTACATAGCATCACGAAATAACAGATTCAGCCTAGCAAAACAGTAACAGCAAGCACCCTACTTCACAAGCTTGATGCACTCAGTACAAGACTCACAAAAATACATGGCAAGCACCCCTGTAAAGATGGCATGATGTAGTTCAAAACATATGTAGACCTCATGCTCATAGGATGCACACATCAAATGCAACAAAAATGACAAATCACCAAGTTATAACAGTTTCAGCAGAATAACATCATATAGCACTCTTGCAACGATGATTCAGGCATCAAGATGAACTCAAACAAACATGGTACAATGGAATGAAATGTAGAGCATCTCATGATGAACATTTTGATATATTATGCACGCACAACGGAGCTATATACACGGAGATATGACAGGTCAAAGCGGGCACCAAAATGCTGAAAAAAATCAGGGACTTAGTCAAAATTCAGGGTCAACCTCCGTTTCTGGATCTGGGCGGCGCACGAACCGAGGTCTGCCGGCATCTTCACCGGAGTTGACGGGGGAGGTCGCGGGCGGCGCGGGGAGATGGCCCCGGACCGGATCCGGCCGGATCCGGCCGGCGGCGGGAGCGGTCGGCGGCGCGCGGGGCCGGCGGGCTCCGGGCGGCGCACGGGGAGGCACGGCGGCGCCTGGGGCAGCCGGCGGCGGCGGGTGCCGTCGAAGGGCGGCGGGGCCCCCCGGCGGCAGGGACCGGAGTGACGAAGGGGCGCGGGAGGCGCGCGGGGAGGCGCTCGGCTGGCGGGCGGGCCGCGGAGCGACGGCCGCGGGCGGCGCCGGCGGAGCGCTGCGGCGGCAGGGCAGGCGCGGGCCGCGGAGCGGCGGATC
>NW_021259065.1:0-12922 GCF_002162155.2 Triticum dicoccoides | reverse complement strand
CACGGGGGACGGCTCAGGCCCAGCGCGGGCGCGGGCGGGCCGGCCGTGGGCCTCGCAGCGGCGGCGGCAGGGAGGAGAGAGAGGAGGCGCGGGCGACACGTGGCGGCGGCGGATTCATCAAGGACGGCGGCGCTGGATGTGTCCGGCGGCGGGCGGACATGTCCGGCGGGTGAGAGGGAGGTTGATCTAGGGTTTGCCCGAAAAATTCGGGGAGAGAGGCCTTTTTATAGGTAGAGGGAGCTAGGAGAGTCCAAATGAGGAGCGGTTTCCACCCACACGATCGTGATCGAACGACTGAGAGCATGGAGGGGGTTTGGATGGGTTTTGGGCCACTTTGGAGGGGTGTTGGGCTGCAACACAAAAGAGGCTTTTACGATTACCCGGTTAACCGTTGGAGTAACAAACGACCTCCAAATGGCGCGAAACTTGACAGGCGGTGTACCGGTGCTAAACCAAGGCCGCTTGGCAAACCTCGGGCCATTCTGAGAAAGTTTAACACCCACTCACAACAGGAGACAAAAGGAGGACGCCGGAGGACATAGGAGTGCCGGATTGCAAAACGGACAACAGGGAAAATGCTCGGATAAATGAGACGAACACGTATGCAAAATGAAATGCACATGATGACATGGCAATATGCAACACGCTAGAAAATGACATGGCAACGACGGCGAATAACTGGCAGACACCTGGCGCATCGAATCCGGGGCGTTACAATCTCATAGTCATAGGAACATGTATAAGTCATGAAGAAAGCAATAGCAACATACTAAATGATCAAGTGCTAAGCTAACGGAATGGGTCAAGTCAATCACATCATTCTCCAATGATATGATCCCATTAATCAAATGACAACTCATGTCTATGGCTAGGAAACTTAACCATCTTTGATTCAACGAGCTAGTCAAGTAGAGGCATACTAGTGACATTATGTTTGTCTATGTATTCACACATGTACTAAGTTTCCGGTTAATACAATTCTAGCATGAATAATAAACATTTATCATGAAATAAGGAAATAAATAATAACTTTATTATTGCCTCTAGGGCATATTACCTTCAGTCTCGCACTTGCACTAGAGTCAATAATGTAGTTCACATCATCATGTGATTTAACACCAATATTCACATATGTATGTGATTAACATCCATAGTTCACATCGTCATGTGACCAACACCCAAAGGGTTTACTAGAGTAAATAATCTAGTTCACATCGCTATGTGATTAACACCCAAAGAGTACTAAGGTATGATCATGTTTTGCTCGTGAGAGAAGTTTAGTCAACGGGTCTGTCACATTCAGAGCCGTATGTATTTTGCAAATATTCTATGTCTACAATGCTCTGCATGGAGCTACTCTAGATAATTGCTCCCACTTTCAATATGTATCCAGATTGAGACTTAGAGTCATCTCCATCAGTGTAAAAGCTTGCATCAATGTAATTTTTTACGACGAACTCTTTTATCACCTCCATAATCGAGAAATATTTCCTTAGTCCTTACTAAGGATATTCTTGACCGATGTCCAGTGGTCTACTCCTAGATCAAAAATTGTACTCCCTTGCCAAACTCAGAGCAAGGTATACAATAGGTCTGGTACACAGCATAGCATACTATATAGAACCTATGACTGAGGCATAGGGAATGAATTTTTATTCTCTTTCTATTTTCTGCCATGGTCGGGTTTTGAGTCTTACTCAACTTCACACCTTGCAACATAGGAAAGAACTCCTTCTTTGACTGTTCCATTTTGAACTACTTCAAAATCTTATCAAGGCATGTACTCATTGAAAAAATCTTATCAAGCGTCTTGATCTATCTCTATAGATCTTGATGCTCAATGTGTAAGCAGCTTTACCGAGGTCTTTCTTTGAAAAACTCTTATTCAAGTATCCTTTTATGCTATCCAGAATTTCTATATCATTTCCAATCAACAATATGTCATCTACATATAGTATTTAGAAATGCTACAGAGCTCCCACTCACTTTCTTGTAAATACAGGCTTCTCCAAAAGTCTGTATAAAACCATATGCTTTTATCACACTATCAAAACGTTTATTCCAACTCCGAGAGGCTTGCACCAGTCCATAGATGGATCACTGGAGCTTGCACACTTTGTTAGCACCTTTAGGATTGACAAAACCTTCTGGTTGCATCATATACAACTCTTCTTTAATAAATCCATTAAGGAATTCAGTTTTGTCATCCATTTGCCAGATTTCATAAAATGTGGCAATTGCTAACATGATTTGGACAGACTTAAGCATCGATACGAGTGAGAAAATCTCATCGTATTCAACACCTTGAACTTGTCGAAAAACCTTTTTTTGCGACAAGTCGAGCTTTGTAGATAGTAACACTACTATCAGCGTCTGTCTTCCTCTTGAAGATCCATTTATACAATATGGCTTGCCGATCATCGGGCAACTCCACCAAAGTCCACACTTTGTTCTCATACATGGATCCCATCTCAGATTTCATGGCCTCAAGCCATTTTGCGGAATCTGGGCTCATCATCGCTTCCTCATAGTTCGTAGGTTCATCATGGTCTAGTAACATGACTTCCAGAACAGGATTATCGTACCACCCTGGTGTGGACTGTACTTTGGAAGACCTACGAGGTTCTGTAGTAACTTAATCTGAAGTTTCATGATCATCATCATTAGCTTCCTCACTAATTGGGGTAGGAATCACTGGAACTGATTTCTGTGATGAACTACTTTCCAATTTGGGAGAAGGTACAATTACCTTATCAAACTCTACTTTCCTCCCACTCACTTCTTTTGAGAGAAACTCCTTCTCTAGAAAGGATCCATTCTTAGCAAAGAATGACTTGCCTTCGGATTTGTGATAGAAGGTGTACCCAACAGTTTCCTTTGGGTATTCTATGAAGACGCATTTCTCCGATTTGGGTTTGAGCTTATCAGATTGAAACTTTTTCACATAAGCATCACATCCCCAAACTTTAAGAAACAACAACTTTGGTTTCTTGCCAAACCACAGTTCATAAGGCGTCGTCTCAACGGATTTTGATGGTGCCCTTTTTAAAGTGAATGCAACTGTCTCTAATGCATAACCCCAAAACGATAGTGGTAAACCGATAAGAGACATCATAGATCGCACAATATCCAATAAAGTGTGGTTACGACGTTCGGACACACCATAATGCTGTGGTGTTCCAGGTGGTGTGAACTGTGAAACTATTCCACATTGTTTTATATGAAGGCCAAACTCATAACTCAAATATTCTCCTCCACGACCAGATCGTAGAAACTTTATTTCTTGTTACAATGATTCTCCACTTCACTCTGAAATTCTTTGAACTTTTCAAATGTTTCAGACTTGTGTTTCATTAAGTAGATATACTCATATCTGCACAAATCATCTTGTGAAGGTCAGAAAATAACAATACCCGCCACGAACATCAACACTCATTGGACCGATACATCGGTATGTATTATTTCCAATAAGTCACTAGCTCGTTCCATTGTTCCGGAGAACGGAGTTTTAGTCATCTTGCCCATAAGGCACGGTTCGCAAGAATCAAATGATTCATAATCAAGTGATTCCAAAGGTCCATCAGCATGGAGTTTCTTCATGCGTTTTACACCGATATGACCCAAACGGCAGTGCCACAAATATGTTGCACTGTCATTATCAACTTTGCATTTTTTTTGCATCAATATTATGAATATGTGTATCACCATGATCAAGATTCAATAAACCATCAACATTGGGTGTATGACCATAGAAGGTTTTATTCATGTAAACAGAATAACAATTTATTCTCTGTCTTAGATGAATAATCATATTGCAATAAACATGATCTAATCATATTTATGCTCAACGCAAACACCAAATAACATTTATTTAGGTTCAACACTAATCTCGAAAATATAGGGAGTGTATGATGATGATCATATCAATCTTGGAACCACTTCCAACACACATCGTTACTTCACCCTCAACTAGTCTCTGTTTATTCTGTAACTCCTGTTTTGAGTTACTAATCTTAGCAACTGAACAAGTATCAAATACTCAGGGGCTACTATAAACACTAGTAAGGTACACATCAATAACCTGTATACTCTTGTTCACTTTGCCATCCTTCTTATCCACCAAATATTCAGGGCATTTCCGCTTCTAGTGACCATTTCCTTTGCAGTAGAAGCGCTTAGTTTCAGGCTTTGGTCCAGCTTTGGGCTTCTTCACGGGAGTGACCACTTGCTTGCCATTCTACTTGAAGTTCCCTTTATTTTCCTTTGCCCTTTTCTTGAAACTAGTGGTCTTATCAATCATCAACACTCGATGCTCTTTTCTTGATTTTTACCTTCGTCGATTTCAGCATCACAAAGAGCTCGGGAATCATTTTCGTCATCCCTTGCATTATAGTTCATCACGAAGTTCCAGTAACTTGGTGACAGTGACTAGAGAACTCTGCCAATCACTATCTCATCTGGAAGATTAACTCCCACTTGATTCAAGCGATTGTAGTACTTAGACAATCTAAGCACTTGCTCACTAGTTGAGCAATTCTCCTCCATCTTTTAGCTATAGAACTTGTTGGAGACTTCATATCTCTCAACTCGGGTATTTGCTTGAAATATTAGCTTCAACTCCTGGAACATCTCATATGGTCCATGACGTTCAAAATGTCTTTGAAGTCCCGATTCTAAGCTGTTAAGCATGGTGCACTTAACTATCAAGTAGTCATCATATTGAGCTAGCCAAACGTTCATAACGTATGCATCTGCTCCTGCGATAGGTCTGTCACCTAGTGGTGCATCAAGGACATAATTCTCTGTGCAGCAATGAGGATACACCTCAGATCATGGACCTAGTCCGTATCATTGCTACTATCATCTTTCAACACAGTTTTCTCTAGGAACATATCAAAAATAAACTTATGAAAGCAACAATGCGAGCTATTGATCTACAGCATAATTTGCAAAATACTACCAGGACTAAGTTCATGATAAATTTAAGTTCAATTAATCATATTACTTAATAACTCCCACTTAGATAGACATCCCTCTAATCATCTAGCTAAGTGATCACGTGATCCAAATCAACTAAACCATAACCGATCATCACATGAAATGGAGTAGTTTTCAATGGTGAACATCACTATGTTGATCATATCTACTATATGATTCATGCTCAACCTTTCGGTCTCAGTGTTTCGAGGCCATATCTGCATATGCTAGGCTCGTCAAGTTTAACCTGAGTATTCCACGTGTGCAAAACTGGCTTGCACCCGTTGTAGATGGACGTAGAGCTTATCACACCCGATCATCATGTGGTGTCTGGGCACGACGAACTTTGTCAATGGTGCATACTCAGGGAGAACACTTTTATCTTGAAATTTAGTGAGAGATCATCTTATAATGCTACCGTCAATTAAAGCAAGATAAGATGTATAACGGATAAACATCACATGCAATCAATATAATGTTGGAAATATGCCCTAGAGGCAATAATAAATAAGTTATTATTATATTTCTTTGTTCATGATAATCGTTTATTATCCATGCTGTAATTGTATTGATAGGAAACTTAGATACATGTGTGGATACATAGACAACACCATGTCCCTAGTAAGCCTCTAGTTGACTAGCTCGTTGATCAATAGATGGTTACGGTTTCCTAACCATGGACATTGGATGTCATTGATAACGGGATCACATCATTAGGAGAATGATGTGATGGACAAGACCCAATCCTAAGCCTAGCACAAAGATCGTGTAGTTCGTATGCTAAAGCTTTTATAATGTCAAGTATTTTTTCCTTAGACCATGAGATTGTGCAACTCCCGGATACCGTAGGAATGCTTTGGGTGTACCAAACGTCACAACGTAACTGGGTGACTATAAAGGTGCACTACAGGTATCTCCGAAAGTGTCTGTTGGGTTGGCACGAATCGAGACTGGGATTTGTCACTCCGTGTGACGGAGAGGTATCTCTGGGCCCACTCGGTAGGACATCATCATAATGTGCACAATGTGACCAAGGGGTTGATCACGGGATGATGTGTTACGGAATGAGTAAAGAGAATTGCCGGTAATGAGATTGAACAAGGTATCGGATACCGACGATCGAATCTCGGGCAAGTACAATACCGCTAGACAAAGGGAATTGTATACGGGATCGATCGAGTCCTTGACATCGTGGTTCATCCGATGAGATCATCGTGGAACATGTGGGAGCCAACATGGGTATCTAGATCCCGCTATTGGTTATTGACCGGAGGACGTCTCGGTCATGTCTGCATGGTTCCCGAACCCGTAGGGTCTACACACTTAAGGTTCGATGACGCTAGGGTTATAAAGGAAGTTTGTATGTGGTTACCGAATGTTGTTCGGAGTCCCGGATGAGATCCCGGACGTCACGAGGAGTCCCGGAATGGTCCGGAGGTAAACATTTATATATGGGAAGTCCTGTTTTGGTCACCGGAAAAGTTTTGGGTTTTATCGGTAACGTACGGGGACCACCGGGAGGGTCCCGGGGGTCCACCAAGTGGGGCCATCGGCTCCGGAGGGCTGCATGGGCCAAGTGTGGGAGGGGACCAGCCCCAGGTGGGCTGGTGCGCCCCCACACAAGGGCCCAAGGCGCCTAGGGTTTGGGGAGGGGGTGCTTCCACCTAACTTGGGGGGCAAGTTTCCCCCCTCTCCCCCCTTGGCCGCCACCCTTAGATGGGATTGGGGCAGCCGCACCCCTTGGGGTGGAAACCCTAGAGGGGGTGCACCCCCCTCCCTCTCCCCTATATATACTTGAGGGTTTTGGGGCTGCCAACACATGAGTTTCACCTCTCCTTGGCGCAACCCTACCTCTCTCCCTCCTCCTCTCCCGCGGTGCTTGGCGAAGCCCTGCAGGATTGCCACGCTCCTCCATCACCACCATGCCGTTGTGCTGCTGTTGGATGTAGTCTTCCTCAACCTCTCCCTCTCTCCTTGCTGGATCAAGGCGTGGGAGACGTCACCGGTCTGTACGTGTGTTGAACGCGGAGGTGCCGTCCGTTCGGCACTAGGATCTCCGGTGATTTGGATCACGACGAGTATGACTCCTTCAACCCCGTTCTCTTGAACGCTTCCGCTTAGCGATCTACAAGGGTATGTAGATGCACTCTCCTTCCCCTGGTTGCTGGTTTCTCCATAGATAGATCTTGGTGACACGTAGGAAAATTTTGAATTTCTGCTACGTTCCCCAACAGTGGTATCAGAGCTAGGTCTATTGCGTAGATTCTTTGCACGAGTAGAACACAAAGTAGTTGTGGGCATTGATTTTGTTCAATATGCTTACCGTTACTAGTCCAATCTTGTTTCGACGGTATTGTGGGATGAAGCGGCCCGGACCGACCTTACACGTACTCTTACGTGAGACAGGTTCCACCGACTGACATGCACTTGGTGCATAAGGTGGCTAGCGGGTGCCAGTCTCTCCCACTTTAGTCGGAACGGATTCGATGAAAAGGGTCCTTATGAAGGGTAAATAGCAATTGACATATCACGTTGTGGTTTTTGCGTAGGTAAGAAACGTTCTTGCTAGAAACCCATAGTAGCCACGTAAAACATGCAAACAACAATTAGAGGACGTCTAACTTGTTTTTGCAGGGTATGCTATGTGATGTGATATGGCCAAAAGAATGTGATGAATGATATATGTGATGTATGAGATTGATCATGTTATTGTAATAGGAATCACGACTTGCATGTCGATGAGTATGACAACCGGCAGGGGCCATAGGAGTTGTCTTTATTTATTGTATGACCTGCGTGTCATTATATAACGCCATGTAATTACTTTACTTTATTGTTAACCGGTAGCCATAGTAGTAGAAGTAATAGTTGGCGAGACAACTTCATGAAGACACGATGATGGAGATCATGATGATGGAGATCATGGTGTCATGCCGGTGATGATGATGATCATGGAGCCCAGAATATGGAGATCAAAAGGAGCAATATGATATTGGCCATATCATGTCACTATTTGATTGCATGTGATGTTTATCATGTTTATACATCTTATTTGCTTAGAACGACGGTAGTAAATAAGATGATCCCTCATAAAAAATTTCAAGAAAGTGTTCCCCCTAACTGTGCACCGTTGCGAAAGTTTGTCGTTTCGAAGCACCACGTGATGATCGAGTGTGATAGATTCTTACGTTCACATACAACGGGTGTAAGACAGATTTACACACGCGAAACACTTAGGTTGACTTGACGAGCCTAGCATGTACAGACATGGCCTCGGAACACAAGAGACCGAAAGGTCAAGCATGAGTCGTATGGTGGATACGATCAACATGAAGATGTTCACCAATGATGACTAGTCCGTCTCACGTGATGATCGGACACGACCTAGTTGACTCGGATCATGTAATCACTTAGATGACTAGAGGGATGTCTATCTGAGTGGGAGTTCATAAGATGAACTTAATTATCCTGAACATAGTCAAAAGATCTTTGCAAATTATGTCGTAAGCTCGCGCTTTAGTTCCACTATTTTGTTCCTAGAGAAAATATAGTTGAAAGTCAACAGTAGCGATTATGCGGACAGTAGATAGCTCATGTCCTTAATGCACCGCTCAGTGTGCTAAACCCCAAACATCGTTTGTGGATGTTGCGAACATCGGACATACACGTTTTGATAACTACGTGATAGTTCAATTAAACGGTTTAGAGTTGAGGCACCAAAGACGTTTTCGAAACGTCACGGAACATATGAGATGTTTCGAGGGATGAAATTGGGATTTCAGGCTCGTGCCCACGTCAAGAGGTATAAGACCTCCGACGATTTTCTTAGCCGGAAAACTAAGGGAGAAAAGCTCAATCGTTGAGCTTGTGCTCAGATTGTCTGAGTGCAACAATCACTTGAATCGAGTGGGAGTTGATCTTCCGGATGAGATAGTGATGTTTCTCCAAAGTCATTGCCACCAAGCTGCTAGAGCTTCATGATGAACTATAACATATCAAGGATAGATATGATGATCCTTGAGGTATTCGCAATGTTTGACACCGCGAAAGTAGAAATCAAGAACGAGCATCAATTTTGATGGTTGATGAAACCACTAGTTTCAAGAAGGGCAAGGGCAAGAAGGGATACTTCATGAACCGGCAAATCAGCTGCTGCTCTAGTGAAGAAACCCAAGGTTGAACCCAAACCCGAAACTAAGTGCTTCTATGATAAGGGAACAGTCACTAGAGCGGAATTACCCTAGATACTTGGTAGATGAGAAGGCTGGCAAGGTCGATAGAAGTATATTGGATATACATTATGTTAATGTGTACTTTACTAGTACTCCTAGTAGCACCAGGGTATTAAGATACCAGTTCGGTTGCTAAGTGTTAGTAACTCGAAATAAAAGGCTACGGAATAAACGGAGACTAGCTAAAGGTGAGCTGACGATATGTGTTGGAAGTGTTTCCAAGTTTGATGTGATCAAACATCGCACGCTCCCTCTACCATCAAGATTAGTATTAAACCTGAATAATTGTCATTTGGTGTTTGCGTTGAGCATAGACATGATTGGATTGTGTCTATCGCAACACGGTTATTCATTTAAGGAGAATAATGGTTACTCTATTTATTTGAATAATACCTTCAATGGTCTTGCACCTAAAGGAATGGTTTATTGAATCTCGATCGTAGTGATACACATTTTCATGCCAAAATATAAGATAGTAATGATAGTACCACTTACTTGTGGCACTGCCATGTAAGTCATACTGGTATAAAACGCATGAAGAAGCTCCATGTTGATGGATCTTTGGACTCACTCATTTTTTGAAAAGTTTGAGACATGTGAACCATGTCTATTGGTGTATACGCATGAAGAAACTCCATGCAGATGGATCGTTTGGACTCACTTGATTTTGAATCACTTGAGATATGCAAATCATACCACATGGGAAAGATGACTAAAAAGCCTCGTTTTTCAGTAAGATGGAACAAGATAGCAACTTGTTGGAAGTAACACATTTTGATGTGTGCAGTCCAATGAGTGCTGAGGCATGTAGTGAATATCGTTATGTTCTTACTTCACAGATGACTCGAGTAGATGTTGAGTATATTTACTTGATGAAACACAAGTCTGAATTATTGAATGGTTCAAGTTATTTCAGAGTGAAGTTGAAGATCATTGTGACAAGAGGATAAAATGTCTATGATATGATCATAGAGATGAGTATCTGATTTACAAGCTTTGGCACGCAATTAAGACATTGTGGAAATTGTTTCACAATTAATACCGCCTGGAACACCATAGTGTGATGGTGTGTCCGAACATCATAGTTGCACCCTATTGGATATGGTGCGTACCATGATGTCTCTTATCGAATTACCACTATCATTCATGGGTTAGGCATTAGAGACAACCGCACTCACTTTAAATAAGGCACCACGTAATTCCGTTGAGACGACACCGTTTGAACTGTGGTTTGGAGAAACCTAAGTTGTCGTTTCTTAAAGGTTTGGGGCTGCGACGCTTATGTGAAAAAGTTTCAGGTTGATAAGCTCGAACCCAAAGCGGATAAAATGCATCTTCATAGGACACCCAAAACAGTTGGGTATACCTCCTAATTCAGATCCGAAAGCAATAGGGATTGTTTCTTGAATCGGGTCCTTTCTCGAGGAAAGGTTTGTCTCGAGAATTGAGTGGGAGGATAGTGGAGACTTGATGAGGTTATTGAACCATCACTTCAACCAGTGTGTAGCAGGGCACAGGAAGTTGTTCCCGTGGCACCTACACCAATTGAAGTGGAAGCTTATGATATTAATCATGAAGCTTCGGATCAAGTAACTACCGAACCTCGTAGGACGACAAAGACGCGTACTGCTTCGGAGTGGTACGGTGATCCTGTCTTGAAGGCCATGTTGCTAGACAACAATGAACCTACGAGCTATGGAGAAGCGATGGTGGGCCCAAATTCCGACAAATGGTTAGGAGCCATGAAATCCGAGATAGGATCCATGTATCAGAACAAAGCATGGAATTTGGTGGACTTGCTCGATGATCGGCAAGCCATTGAGATAAATGGATCTTTAAGAAGAAGACGGACGTGGATGGTAATGTCACCATCTATGAAGCTCGACTTGTGGCGAAGAGTTTTTCACAAGTTCAAGGAGTTGACTACGATGAGATTTTCTCATCCGTAGCTATGCTTAAAGTCCGTCGGAATCATGTTAGCACAAGCTGCATTTATGAAATCTGGCAGATGGATGTCAAAACGAGTTTCCTTACCAGTTTTCGTAAGGAAAGGTTGTATGCGATACAATCAGAAAGGTTTTGTCGATCCTAAGGATGCTAAAAGGTATGCTGGCTTCAGCGATCCTTCTAAGGACTGGAGTAAGCATCTCGGAGTTGGAATATGCACTTTGATAGGATGATCAAAGATTTTGGGTTTATACAAAGTTTATGAGAAACTTGTATTTCCAAAGAAGTGAGTGGGAGCACTATAGAATTTCTGATAAGTATATGTTGTTGACATATTGTTGATCAGAAATGATGTAGAATTTCTGGAAAGCATATAGGGTTATTTGAAAAGTGTTTTTCAATAGAAAACCTGGATTAAGCTACTTGAACATTGAGCATCGAGATCTATAAGGATAGATCAAAATGCTTAATAATACTTTCAAATGAGCACGTACCTTTACATGATCTTGAAAGTGTTCAAGATGGATCAATCAAAGAAGGAGTTCTTGCCTGAGTTGTAAGGTACGAAGTTAAGACTTAAAGCTCGACCACGTCAGAAAAAGAGAAAGGACGAAGGTCGTCCCCTATGCTTTAGACGTAGGCTCTACAGTATGCTATGCTAAGTACCGCACCTGATGTGTGCCTTGCCACATGTCTGGCAAGAGGGTACAAAGGTGACCAAGGAGTGGATCACCAGATAGCGGTCAAAATTATCCTTAGAGGAATAAGGATTTGTTTCTCGATTATGGAGGTGATAAAGAGTTCGGCGTAAAGGGTTACGACGATACAAGCTTTAACACTTATCCGAATGACTCTGAGTAGCAAACCGGATACGTATAGTGGAACAACCATTTGGAATAGCTCCAAGTGGAGCGTGGAAGCAGCATTCACAATATGACATAGAGATTTGCGAAGTGCATACGGATCTGAATGTTGCAGACCCGTTGACTAAAACTTCTCTCTCAAGCAAAACATGATCAAACCCCAGAACTCATTGAGTCTTAATCACATGATGATGTGAACTAGTTTAATGACACTAGTAAACTCTTTGGATGTTAGTCACATGGCGATGTGACCTGTGAGTGTTAATCACATGGTGATGTGAACTAGATTATTGACTCTAGTGCAAGTGGGAGACTGTTGGAAATATGCCCTAGAGGCAATAATAAATAAGTTATTATTATATTTCTTTGTTCATGATAATCGTTTATTATCCATGCTGTAATTGTATTGATAGGAAACTTAGATACATGTGTGGATACATAGACAACACCATGTCCCTAGTAAGCCTCTAGTTGACTAGCTCGTTGATCAATAGATGGTTACGGTTTCCTGACCATGGACATTGGATGTCATTGATAAAGGGATCACATCATTAGGAGAATGATGTGATGGACAAGACCCAATCCTAAGCCTAGCACAAAGATCGTGTAGTTCGTATGCTAAAGCTTTTATAATGTCAAGTATTTTTTCCTTAGACCATGAGATTGTGCAACTCCCGGATACCGTAGGAATGCTTTGGGTGTACCAAACGTCACAACGTAACTGGGTGACTATAAAGGTGCACTACAGGTATCTCCGAAAGTGTCTGTTGGGTTGGCACGAATCGAGACTGGGATTTGTCACTCCGTGTGACGGAGAGGTATCTCTGGGCCCACTCGGTAGGACATCATCATAATGTGCACAATGTGACCAAGGGGTTGATCACGGGATGATGTGTTACGGAA
>NW_021259064.1:0-555 GCF_002162155.2 Triticum dicoccoides | reverse complement strand
AAAAAAAAAAAGAGTCGGGTAGCCACGCTCCGTTTAGGCCCAAAATTTTTCGAAAACGCATTTTTCGAAAAAATTTCTGGCTATCCTATTTTTAGGTGTTTCTGAGTGTTTTGAGACAGGTGCCATTATAGGAAGTTTTTTTTGACCTGTTTCCAGTTTTTGGGTCCGGGCAGTCGAAAAAAAAAAAATTGGTCGAAAAAATTTCGTGCCCATCCTATCAGTTTGAGCTAGGAAGAGTTTTGAAACACTCGCCATTATAGTGATTTTTCGCAAAAAAAAAAGCAGCGCAAAAAAAAGAGCGCAAAAAAAAGAGCGAAAAAAAATTCCAGAGGGTGCTTTTCCCTTGTTTACGTGCCGCGCCGTGATTTCGTTGGTGTTCTAGGCTCGCGTCTCTAGCACAGTCTAGCCTAGGACCAGCACAGTACCGTCGTTGAGCGTTTATTCAACTTTGCATCTCTGAATTGATTATTGCTGACCCTTTTTGCTACCATATTATAAGCCTTCCCAGCTCCACATACATCTACGTCGTGCGTTTGACTCTCCCTGGTAATCGCT
>NW_021259063.1:0-1639 GCF_002162155.2 Triticum dicoccoides | reverse complement strand
TTTTACCAAAGACACTGGGATGTGTGTGGAGAGGAGGTAACAAAAATTATCTTGAGGATAGTCCGGGGGGAGGAGAGTCCGGAATGCATCAATGATACGGTTTTGGTGCTCATACCCAAGGTAACAAGCCCCACTGCTTTATCTCAGTATAGACCTATTAGTTTGTGCAATGTGTTATACAAGATAGCATCCAAGGTAATTGCAAATAGATTGAAACTCATTCTGCCAGACATTATCTCTGAGGAGCAGTCCGCTTTCGTCCCCGGAAGGTTAATTACTGACAACATAATTTCAGCTTATGAGTGTCTGCACTTTATGAAATGGTCTAGATCAAAATCAAATAATTTTTGTGCACTGAAATTGGACATGATGAAGGCCTATGATCGGGTAGAGTGGACATATCTGAGGGCTATCATGACTAAACTCGGGTTTGCAGGACAGTGGATTGATACTGTGATGAGCATGGTGTCTTCGGTATCTTTCTCGGTTATGTTCAACGGAGAGAAGCTCGAATCGTTCCAACCATCAAGAGGAATCCGACAAGGAGATCCAATCTCCCCCTACTTATTCTTGATTGCAGCAGAGGGCCTTTCGTGCCTCCTTAAATCCAGTTCTTCGTCATTGTTTGCAGGTATTCAAGTGGCCCCAACGGCTCCCACCGTTAACCACTTGTTGTTTGCAGATGATAGCCTGTTGCTATTCAAGGCCAATATAGAGGGTGCAGGTGTGGCATCAAACTTGCTTGAGACCTACTGTGCAGCTTCGGGGCAGAGAATCAATCATGAGAAGTCTTCAATTTTCTTCAGCAAGTCGTGTCAGGCCACGTTGAAGGAATCAATAAAAAACACCTTGCATGTGCACAAGGAGACTTTGAATGAACGCTATCTAGGCATGCCAACCGATGTGGGACGTTCGAAAAATGGCACGTTCAAATACTTGAGAGACCGGGTTTGGGAGAAGATCAAAGGATGGATGGAGAAGCTGTTGTCCTCAGCAGGTAAAGAAGTGTTAATCAAGGCTGTGGCCCAAGCGATACCAGTCTATTCTATGTCCTGTTTCAGGTTGCCAAGAGGCCTTTGTGAAAATATAACTTCAATCATACGACAATTTTGGTGGGGAAGCAAGCAGGGGAGAAGAAAGCCTGCATGGGTGGCTTGGGATATTATGACAAGCCCGAAAAGTTTGGGAGGATTGGGATTTCGGGATATGGAGATCTTCAACTTAGCTCTACTAGCACGGCAAGCGTGGAGGCTGCTAACGGGGAACTGAGCTTAAGTGCCAGGATTTTAAAAGCCGTTTATTTCCCGGAGGTTTCTATTCTTGAGGCGGAGCTTGGGTCACACCCTTCTCAGGTTTGGCGCTCGATCATTGACGGTCGGGATGTTTTGATACAAGGTACTGTGAAGAGGATTGGAGATGGCGAGTCCACTTATATCTGGAGACACAACTGGATACCGAGGGAAGGAGTAAGAAGACCTATCACATCGCTAACGCAAAACCCTCCGATCATGGTCTCCGAGCTTATAGATAGTACCACGGCATCGTGGAAAGAGGAGCTGATTCGAGCAACCTTTGCTCGGTTTGATGCCGACGATATGCTGAAGATACCACTGTGTACCCGCAAGGTTGCGGACTTTTG
>NW_021259062.1:0-1819 GCF_002162155.2 Triticum dicoccoides | reverse complement strand
TGTGTGCTTAAGTCAAACAGTTGTCCTTATCCTGTTGTGCGCGTGATCCATGTTGGGCGACTCAGCGGCTTAAGCAAAACGCAGTAGAAAAACATGACAGGTGTCTCTGTTCCCTACCATGACACGCCAAAAAAGACCGATCCGATTTCCCATTGATGACCACCCGGCAGTAGCTTTATACGGTAGATTCAATGGCCTTGCTTGAAATCCATGCCAAGCTAGGTAATTCCTTTGTGGTCGGATGCCAACGATCTCTACGGTTCTGCAAACGGACAGATCCCATTGACTTTGTTTTTAACGAAACCGATCTCATGTCAGACTCGGTAAACTTCAGGACAGATCGGTGTATAGACGAAATCATCTCCAGCCATCTTGGTAGATTGTAGGTCGTCGCGATGCATAGATGCAACTTTAAACTCTTTTGATCTCAATCTCATACACATCACTGCTGAAAATTTCTTCAATCTTGATTGACGAACTTGTAGTTGATATGAATCCTTCCATGCGGGTTCTTGTTCAGCCGGAAAATTGTGAACTTCTTGATCCCTGAGAAAGATCCCTTCAAAAACTCATCACCACCGTGCGCAGACCCCACGGTGGGCGCCAACTGTCGTGGAATTGTCACGGCAGATGTCCTCGTTGAAAGGACTTAGTCGTGAGGCCAACGCATTTATGTGGTAGTTTGAGAGGGGTTGAGTGGGATGAGAGACACGAGGTTTTACCCAGGTTCGGCCCCTCACGGTGGAGGTAAAAGCCTACATCTTGCTTCATTGATATTGATGATGATGATCACGATTACACGGGTGCTCTAACTCGAGAGCTATCGACTTGTTTGTCTAACCCTAACTTATCAAACTTGTGGAACTTGTCCCTCTTGAGGTGCCCTGCCCCTCCTTATATATGTTGAAGGGGCGGCTTACATGACTAGTCCTATTAGGATTAGGATTATTCTATTACAAGTGGAGTCCTAGTCTTTCTTCCTTTGTAAGTGAATATTCCTTATGCTTCCCTTTTAAGCCGGCCCACCATAACATAGGCCGGTCTTCCATGAACCGCCTGTCGGGCCATCGGGTCTTTATGTTTCTCTTGACCCACCTGTCGGGTTACCAATGAGTCACCAGGCCCAGCCGGATCATTAGTGAGTGGAGAGATCCGGACGGGTCACTTCGTGAGTCGCCAAGTCAGGGCGGGTCACCAGTGAGTTGCCAAGTCGGGCCGGGTCATACTTCCGGCCGGGTCATTCCGCAGGGTATATCCCCGACACCTCTCGTTTTCCTCTCCCCCACTTCTAAAACAATTTTTGAAAAGATTCGCCTTTTCTTCGCCCCTCTTCTGTTCGTCTTCTTCATTTGTTTATGTGTGCTCGTGTGTTGGATTGCTTGATTTATCGCAACGACTCCTCCAAAAAACATTGCCCTCACTTTAGGAGGTTAGATGAAATCGAGAATAGAAGTTTCATGTCTTTGCATTTTGAGCATAACAACTTCTTTAGAAACGAGCTCAAGTGTGACGCCCTGAGACTGTTGCGCCAGGTGTCTTCCAGTTATTCGATGTTGTTGCCTTGTCATTTGTTTGCGTGTCATGCATTTCATATCATGTCATCATGTGCATCGCATTTGCATACGTGTTCGTCTCATGCATCCGAGCATTTTCCCCGTTGTCCGTTTTGCAATCCGGCACTCCTACGTCCTCCGGCGCCCTTTTTTTGCCTCTTTTCGTGTGCGGGTGTTAAACTTTCTTGGAATGGACCGAGATTTTCCAAGCGGTCTTGTTACCCCACCGGTAGACCGTGTGTCAAGTTTCGTGCCATTTGGAGTCC
>NW_021259061.1:0-627 GCF_002162155.2 Triticum dicoccoides | reverse complement strand
CGTGGCATCATGTTGCGTGTCAAAAAAACATGACGGCGTTTCATGGCTTTGCGAGAGGGAACACCTACTAGATGCATGTAACCCACACATAGACACCTCAGGTTTGTACTGTGACTATGTGCCAATATGGACGAAACGCACCCAACTTTTGCGTGCACGTGTCAGTGACCCCCACCGGCTCGCACGCCTATTTTGGACGGAATCGGAGTACGAACGCAAGTTGCGTCACGTCGGGAGACCTTTTTTGGGTATTTCGACGGAGAAAAACGTAGAAAATGCATTGACTGTCGAAACGCACCCCAATTTTGCGGGCGTGCTTGCATGGCATCATGTTGCGTGTCAAAAAAACATGACGGCATTTCATGGAAAAAAATAAAAATAATAAAAAATAAAAATATAATAAGTCCCATATTGCGGACGGCGTTACTTAATAAGATTAATGTGAATTATTGCTGTGACACTCCATGGTTATGGAGTGCCAGAGCATAATTTACGTTAACCTCATTAAGTGATACCGCCACAATAGAGGAATTGACATTGCAAGCAGAGTACGGTATTTAAACAGGTGAATTAGCATGACGAGAAGCAATGTGGGACTAAATATTAGCATGTTCGGTGGTGGCCGCC
>NW_021259060.1:0-1022 GCF_002162155.2 Triticum dicoccoides | reverse complement strand
TGCGATCGTGCGGGCTGTGGCTGCCTTGACTCCTCTCTTCTCTTCTCGTACACACCCTGTCAGGGAGGACCGGCTAGTATCAGTGATTGTAATAATCACAAGTCACAGCTAGAAGACAAGCTAAGGTTGGTTGTGAGTCCCAGTCTCGGAATTGCCCTGTCACCCTGGACACATGTACAGTATTATGTTGTATTTGGTGTTAAAAGGAATAGGTATTTTTTCAGAAACTAGGGTTTCGGAAAAAGCTTTCTTGGTAAAGCAACATCACTGATACAACCAATAATCAAGTGTGGAAAAATAAATTAGCCTACTAGAACCAGGTGTGGGCCGTGTGCATCTTTTCCTTTTCCGAAAAAGCCACCTATATTAAGTAGCACAAACCCTTACAAGAGCTCTCTATAAAATTGAAAACTACATCCAACCCTTCAGGGTACCAAAGTCTTCTTCGCCATGCATCCACTGGCCACATGTGACAAACAAAGCTCGTTGCCGCTGCGGATCAAACTTGTTTAAACTAGGGAACATGTAAAAGCAATGACCAGGAGGTCATTGATATAGACCAGAAGACGTCGATTGCCGTGATGTACATCTTAACCACGCAGAAACCTGGTGTGTACTCATTGTACGTATCTCCTAGATGCCATATTATGAGTCAATAAAGGCGCCCTTTATGCAAAACTACTCTCCTAGATTAGGATAGCATGATGGTATGTAATTTAGCACAGGAAACCGTGTTAGTATCGAACACGAGGACTTTTCTTATTGGAACCCGAAAGAGTATTGTGGAAATTAAATCTAGCAAAAGTGCATGACTATCGATTCTCCACGTCTGCAGGCTATAAACAGGAATTAATAAATCCACCATCAACTATATCAGCCAGCAAAATTCAATAATAGCATAGTTCTCAAATCAACAAAATTACATATTTCGAAAGTACCTTTTGAGATACATATACGCATATGATTTATAAACATTGTTTCTGCATATTTTTAAAGTTAATGAAACTAATAAAGAGAACTTG
>NW_021259059.1:0-1180 GCF_002162155.2 Triticum dicoccoides | reverse complement strand
TGGGTATTTGATACCGGTGACGTTGCTCATATTTGTAACTCACAGCAGGAGCTGCAGAATAAGCGGAGACTGGCGAAGGACGAGGTGACGATGCGTGTCGGGAATGGTTCCAAGGTCGATGTGATCGCCGTCGGCACGCTACCTCTACATTTACCTATGGGATTAGTTTTAAACCTCAAAAATTGTTATTTAGTGCAAAGTTTGAGCATGAACATTGTATCTGGATCTCGTTTGATGCGAGATGGCTACTCATTTAAATCCGAGAATAATGGTTGTTCTATTTATATGAGAGATATGTTTTATGGTCATGCCCCGATGGTCAATGGTTTATTCTTAATGAATCTCGAATGCAATGTTACACATATTCATAGTGTGAATACCAAAATATGTAAAGTTGATAATGATAGTCTCACATACTTGTGGCACTGCCGCCTTGGTCACATTGGTGTCAAGCGCAAGAAGAAGCTCCATGCTGATGGACTTTTAGAGTCTCTCGATTATGAATCATTTGCACATGCGAACCATGCCTCATGGGCAAAATGACCAAGACTCCGTTCTCCGGAACAATGGAGCGAGCAACCAACTTATTGGAAATCATACATACTGATGTGTGTGGTCCAATGAGCGTTGAGGCTCGCGGAGGATATCGTTATGTTCTCACTCTCACCGATGACTTAAGTAGATATGGGTATGTCTACTTGATGAAACACAAGTCTGAGACCTTTGAAAAATTCAAGGAATTTCAGAATGAAGTAGAGAATCAACGTGACCGAAAGATAAAATTCTTACGATCGAATCATGGAGGAGAGTATTTAAGTCACGAATTTGGTACACACTTAAGAAAATGTGGAATCGTTTCACAACTCACGCCGCCTGGAACACCTCAGCGTAACGGTGTGTCCGAACGTCGTAATCGCACTCTATTGGATATGGTGCGATCTATGATGTCTCTTACCGATTTACCGCTATCATTTTGGGGATACACTCTAGAGACAGCTACATTCACTTTAAATAGGGCATCGTCTAAATCCGTTGAGATGACACCATATGAATTATGGTTTGGGAAGAAACCTAAGCTGTCATTTCTAAAAGTTTGGGGATGCGATGCTTATGTCAAGAAACTTCAACCTGAAAAGCTCGAACCCAAGTCGGAAAAATGCGTCTTCATAGGATACCCTAA
>NW_021259058.1:0-399 GCF_002162155.2 Triticum dicoccoides | reverse complement strand
TTTATGTCTAAACGGGCGTGCCTGGTGGATGTCGAGGCTTCTCCACGTGTCTCACTGTCGGGATTAGTCGGAGATGGCGGAGGAACTGCAGGGTCGGGGTAGCGATGATGACCATCGCGGGGATTGTTGGCCACAATTCCGTTGGAGTGTGCTCCCAAAAGGTGACGAAGCACTTCTGGGGTCATCAAGGCACCTTGGCCGCTGGTTGGAGCTAACCTCAGGGTCTCGATCGGGTGTCCGAACAGCATGACTGGGTTGTCGGCGTCGGGCTCGGTTTCCCTGTTCGCCGGGGCTCTGCGAACCAGCTCTCCTCGAGCTGCGATCAGATCAATGGTGATCTGGTCGAACAGTGCCTCTAGTGCACTTACATAGCGCACTAGGTGCAACAACGCGGGATCC
>NW_021259057.1:0-10687 GCF_002162155.2 Triticum dicoccoides | reverse complement strand
GCCAAGAAGGCGTCGGCATCGGAGAAGGCGAAGGGGAGATCCACCAGCCGCAGAGGGTCCTCGTCCAGATCCCGCCTGCCGAAAGGCTGGGTCCAAGGAGACTGGATCCAGTCGACCATCACGGAGACGGACCTCCTCGACATGGCCAACGAGGGCTTGATCCCTCACGGAGCTGCGAGGTTGCCGGGGAAGGAGTGGCAGCCACAGCCAGAAGAGGGTGAGTGTGTGCTTCTGGCCACTCATGTTGATCGTGGGTTTTCCTTGCCGCCAAGCATTTTCTTCCGTGGCTTCTTGAATTTCTTTGGAGCGCAGCTCCACCACTTTACCCCAAACTCCATTGCCTATCTTGCTGCGTTCGTGTCCATGTGTGAGGGTTTCTTGGGCTGTCGACCGCACTGGGGTTTGTTCAAACGTATCTTCACGTGTCGCTCTCAGACCGTGAAGAAGGCGAGCCCAGGTGATGAGAAGACCCGAGTCGTCCAAATGTGTGGGGCCTGGGGATTCAGGTGAGGAATAATAGCACCTTCCCGCCCATGTCCTTTCCCGAGTCCGTCAGAGGCTGGCAGTCGACTTGGTTCTACTGTCAGGTCCAGTCGACGCCAGGGCAGTCGAGTGGACTCCCTCCGTTTACCATGGACCGAGTGAACAAGCCCTCCCCTCTGAAGCTGATTCTGGAGGAGAAAGCCGACGTGAAGATGTTGATGGAGCGCGTGGTGCAGTTGGTTCGGGAGGGGGTGACGGGCATGGATCTTCTGGAGGTCTTCCTCAGGCGTCGCATCCAACCCCTTCAATTCCGGAGCCACTGCATGTGGTTGTACTGTGGGCCCGAAGACGAGACTAGGGTCCATCCAGAAGAAGTCGACGATGCCACTCTGGAAAGATGGATGGTAGCCGTTACCGGAAACAGGGACAACCCGCGCGGAGCCAGAAGGATTCCTCCACTCGACCACAACAGCGACCCAAACAAGGTACACTCGCTCTGCTTTCCATTGTGTCCTTGTCGTATTCATTTCTGCTAACCCTGCCGACTGGTCGACTGATCCTTGTTTGGGCATTTGCTAGGCCTTCACCGAGTTGTACTCAATGCCCAATGGGGCACAAGCTTCGACTGAGGAAGGCGAGGCGAGCGGGGGCGAGGCGAGTGGGGGCGAGAGCCAGGAAGAGGAGGAATGGGACTCGGATGCTGCAGGGGATGATGACGACGATGATGATGATGAAGGTGATGAAGATGACATCGAGGACGAGGAAGAAGAGGAGGAGGAGGTCGTTCCACCGCGCTCAGAAAGGCGGTCGAAGCTTGTCCACGACCCTTCGACCGAACGTGGTAAGGGGGTTGCGACCGCCACTCAGTCGACCAAGCGCCCTCGGACCACCTCTCCGGCGCCGACTGAAAAGGCGCCGAAGCAGCCCAGGGCGGCCTCATCGAAGCCGACCAAGCTCCTGCCGAAGATGAAGGTGTCCATCCCCACCATATCAGGGTAATTGTGTTGCTCATATTTTCTTATTCTGTGCGAACTTTATCTCTGGTTGACGCTGAGGTTAGTCGACTGATCCTTTGGAGTTGCAGTGCTGCTACTTCTGAGACCTCGGCCCGGGCCGATGACCACGAGATGGAGGATGCAGCGACTTCGAATCCAGGTACTGTGTTCTTAATACCATTCTTAGTCGACTGACTCGCGATCTCTGATCCTGATCCTTCTCCGCAGCTCCGCCCCATACTGTTATCGATCTTCCTGACGACGACGACGATGAAGAACCACTGGCACGCAGGAAGAGTCGGAAAACGCCCGCCAGTAAGGTGCCTCAGGATGCGACGGCGCCTGAGACTCTGACTGTGGAGGAAGAGAACACCACTCGACACACGGTGTCCTTCGCGAATCCACTGACGAGTGCTCAGCAGCCCTCCCTCTTCACGACTCACCACGTCCCAGAGGACCAAGCTGGTGCAGCGAAGGAGGCAATACGCCAGGCGGGACTCATGATGGAGCAGCTGAAGACCATCCGGGATGCGAGCCAGGCAGCTTATGACGCCAGCTCTGCCCTCCAAAGCAATGTCCAGGTCAGTCGACTGCTGTTTGTTCTGTTGGATATGCTACCAAAAACTTTTCTTTTCCGGAATTTATATTAGTCACCCACTGGGAGTGTCGAATAAACTCCGTGTTAGCGGGGGCACGCTGAGTGCACCCGCTGGGTGTAGTCCCCAAGGCTAAGGTCGACTGCTGGCAGTCGGCCTTAGGCTTTATGATGTCAATCTTTCTCTCAGTCGACTGGTCGACTGGATTTCACAAACCGGTGGGGGCACGCTAAGTGCACCCACTGGGTGTAGTCCCCAAGGCTAAGGTCGACTGCTGGCAGTCGGCCTTAGGCTTTATAATGTAAATCTTTCTGTCAGTCGACTGGTCGACTGGATTTCACAAACCGGTGGGGGCACGCTGAGTGCACCCACTGGGTGTAGTCCCCGAGACTGTGGTCGACTGCTGGCAGTTGATCACAGTCTTAGAGAATGCATCTCGCACGCTTTTTTTTTTGAGGTCGACTGGTCGACTTTGTCTTCAACAGGATTAGTGGGGGCACGCTGAGTGCACCCACTGGGTGTAGTCCCCGAGACTACGGTCGAATGTTTGTATTCGGCTGTAGTCTTAGAAACGTGTGCTTTTCCCTTTTCACTCGGAAGTGAATTATTTTTGACATTTAGTCGATTGGTTCTTCGCAGAACTCTTGTGATCTTGTGGCTCGCTACTCAGAGCTGGAACAGAAGCATACTCAAGTCGAGCTGAGCTTGAAGCTGGTTCAAGAGAAGCTGACAAAGGCAAAGGAGGAGACCGAAGGTATGTTTGGTGAGACCCTGACGACTGCTTTTCCCCTTGCTTGTTTCAGCATCTGATCTTGCTGTGGCTTGCAGGTAAGGTAAGGGAGGCCCAGCAGAAGAAAGACCTTGAGCTAGCTGAGAAGATCAAGCTTGCTGACGAGAAGTTAGCTTCAGTCACCAAGCTCGAACAAGACAATACCAATCTGAAAACTGCTCTTGGGATTGCCAACAAGGAGGTCAGTCGACTGAGAATTGACAAAGCTGCCTTGATCGACCAAGTCAGCAAATTGACTGAGAAGAAAACTGAACTGGAGGCCTTCCTGAGTGGCCTTGCCAAGAAGCTGTTTCTTATGCTTGAAGGTAAACCTCCATGTTTGGCAAATATTTCCAATTGTGGCTTTTTCCATTCGACTATCCCCTTGACTTAGTGATCACTCTTGCAGAATTTTGTCAAAACTTCGAAGAGGAAACCAGCCGACTGGAGCCAAACCTTGACCCCGTCAATTCTCCGGTGAACGACGAAGTTGCCATGGATGTTTTCCGACTGGAGTCTCGTGTTGCAGCTGTCGTGGACTATCTCGCAAGGCTGAAGGTCGCCACATCTCGCATCGACTCGACGCTCTGGCCTGAGGAGACACTTCAGAATGACCTTGAGTCGCTGATGGCCCGCTTGAACACGATCCCTAGTCGAGTGCAGGAGTGGAAGAAGTCCTCGGCTCGGTGTGGTGCAGATGTCGCTCTGTGTCTGGCCCGAGTCCACTGCAAAGATGCACGAGAGGAGAAGCTGGCGGCCCTTCGGGTGGCCAATACCAAGAAGCACGACTTCAGGTCCTTTATGGAGACTTTCCTTGCAGCTGCCACTCGGATTGCCGACGGAATTGACCTTGATGAATTTGTTGCACCTTCCAGCCCTCCACAGGAGGGGTAAAAAACTTCTTCTGGCTCGACTCTTTAAATTTGCCTCGGTATGCCGAGTGGAATTGTAACCGACAAACTTTAACAGGCTTGACGCCTGAGCACTTTCGGTTCCTTTAGATATCGATTCGAACTTGAATTTGGCGCTTGAATATGATTGCCTTCGGCTCAAAATGTCTTTTGCAGGTTCAAAGCAAGGTGCCTGTGCTTAGGCGAGCGTTTGGACTGCAGCTAAGCCTCCGAGTGGAAGGCTGGCTTACCACTCGGTAGGATTTTTGTAACTTAGGCGAGCGCAGGGCTGCAGCTAAGCTCCCGAGTGAGAGGATCGCTCTCCACTCGGTAAGATTTTTATAACTTAGGCGAGCACGAGGCTGCAGCTAAGCCTCCGAGTGGAAGGCTGGCTTACCACTCGGTAGGATTTTCACAACTTAGGCGAGTGCTTGGACTGCAGCTAAGCCCCCGAGTGAGAGGGTTGCTCTTCACTCGGTAGGATTTTTATAACTTAGGCGAGCGCGAGGTCGCAGCTAAGCCTCCGAGTGGAAGGCTGGCTTACCACTCGGTAGGATTTTGATAAACTTAGGCGAGTCCTTGGACTGCAGCTAAGCCTCCGAGTGGAAGGCTGGCTTACCACTCGGTAGGATTTTGATAAACTTAGGCGAGTCCTTGGACTGCAGCTAAGCCTCCGAGTGAGAGGATCGCTCTTCACTCGGTAGGATTTTCACAACTTAGGCGAGTGCTTGGACTGCAGCTAAGCCCCCGAGTGGAAGGCTGGCTTACCACTCGGTAGGATTTTGATAAACTTAGGCGAGTCCTTGGACTGCAGCTAAGCCTCCGAGTGGAAGGCTGGCTTACCACTCGGTAGGATTTTGATAAACTTAGGCGAAACGGATTCGCAGCTAAGCCTCCGAGTGAGAGTCTGACTCACCACTCGGTAGGTTTTTTACAAACTTAGGCGAAACGGATTCGCGGCTAAGTCACCCACTGAGGGGGAGTTTTTATGTGGACAAAAATAAAAAGTGATGACACTATTATTTCCAAACCCATGAACTACAGAAGTACTTTATTGCAACTCATCCGAGTGATAAAACTTAAGTGTAAAATGGGCGGAGTAGCTCCGCGTTCCAAGCTCGGGGCTCGTCGATATTATGCTCGACGTTGTAAAGACGGTACGCCCCGTTGTGGAGAACCTTGGTGACGATGAAGGGACCTTCCCAAGAAGGAGCAAGCTTGTGTGGTTTGTGCTGATCCACTCGGAGAACCAAATCCCCTTCCTGGAAGGCTCGACCTCTCACATTTCGGGCGTGGAAACGGCGCAGATCTTGTTGGTAGATGGTCGACCGGATCAGAGCCATCTCCCTTTCTTCCTCTAAAAGGTCGACTGCGTCCTGCCGCGCTTGTTCAGCTTCTGCTTCGTTGTAGATTTCGACTCGAGGAGCATTGTGGAGAAGATCACTCGGCAAGACTGCTTCGGCTCCATAGACCAAGAAGAATGGAGTTCTTCCGGTCGACCGATTGGGCGTGGACCGCAGTCCCCAGAGTACAGATGGAAGTTCGTCGACCCAAGCTCCAGCCGCGTGTTTGAGATCACGCATCAGTCGCGGCTTCAGTCCCTTGAGAATCAGTCCATTAGCTCGCTCTGCTTGTCCATTCGACTGCGGATGGGCGACTGATGCGTAGTCGACCCGTGTGCCCTGGGAGTTGCAGAAAGCTCTGAATTCCTCTGAGTCAAAGTTCGACCCATTATCCGTTATGATGCTGTGCGGGACTCCATATCTGAATATTAGTTCCCTGATGAAGCTAACAGCAGTACCGGTGTCAAGGCTCTTGATTGGTTTAGCCTCGATCCACTTGGTGAACTTGTCGACTGCCACCAGTACATGCGTGAAGCCACTTCGTCCTGTTCTCAAAGGACCGATCATGTCCAGCCCCCAAACTGCAAAAGGCCAGACGAGTGGGATGGTCTTCAAAGCTGACGCAGGCTTGTGCGACATATTCGAGTAGAACTGACATCCCTCGCACTTATCCACTATCTCCTTTGCCATCTCATTCGCCTTGGGCCAGTAAAATCCGGCTCGGTATGCTTTGGCCATGATGGTCCGAGAGGACGCATGATGACCGCAGGTCCCTGAGTGAATATCATTGAGGATGAGTCGACCTTCTTCTGGTGTTATGCACTTCTGACCAACTCCAGTCGCGCTTTCTCTGTATAATTGTCCTTTGATTACGGTAAAGGCTTTAGATCGACGGACGATCTGTCGAGCCTCTTCCTCATCCTCCGGAAGCTCTTTCCTCAAGATATATGCGACATACGGAATCGTCCAGTCGGGAATGACCACCAAAACCTCCATGATCAAGTCGACCACCGCTGGGACTTCAACTTCAGTCGGATCTGTGGCACTCTTGGGCTGCGGAGTTTCTTCGGTGAAAGGATCTTCTTTGACTGACGGAGTGTGTATATGCTCCAAGAACACACCACTCGGAATGGCTTCTCTCTTGGAACCTATCTTTGCTAGATCATCAGCTGCTTGATTTTTCAGTCGGGGTATATGATGGAGCTCCAACCCCTCGAACTTCTTCTCCAGCTTCCTCACTGCACTGCAGTATCCAGTCATGGCTGGGCTTCTCACGTCCCACTCTTTCATCACCTGATTGACCACTAGATCCGAGTCACCATAGACCATTAGGCGACGGACGCCGAGTGAAATGGCCATGCGCAACCCATATAGGAGGGCCTCATATTCTGCCTCATTGTTGGAGGAGTCAAAGTGAATCTGGAGCACATATCTAAGCTTATCTCCTCTGGGGGAAACCAGGACGACCCCAGCACCGGAACCATTCAACATCTTAGAGCCATCGAAAAACATGGTCCAATGCTCCGAGTGAACTTCAGTCGACTGCTGTTGTTCAATCCACTCGGCGAGGAAATCTGCTATCGCCTGGGACTTAATGGCTTTCTTTGCCTCAAACTTGATATCAAGGGGAAGAAGTTCAATCGCCCATTTGGCCACTCGACCAGTTGCGTCTCTGTTGTGCAAAATCTCTGATAGTGGAGCGTCGCTGATGACTGTGATGGAATGGTCAGAGAAATAATGAGCAACCTTCTTTGTGGTCATGTATATTCCATACACAAGCTTCTGATAATGAGGATATCTCTGCTTGGATGGAGTCAAGACTTCAGACAAATAATACACTGGGCGCTGAACTTTGAGAGCTTTTCCTTCTTCTTCCCGCTCGACCGTTAGCACAGTACTGACGACTTGTCCTGTGGCTGCGATGTAGAGCAACAGAGGCTCTTTGCTGATTGGAGCAGCAAGCACCGGCTGGGTGGAGAGCAGAGCTTTTAGCTCGGCAAACGCTGCATCAGCTTCTGGAGTCCACTCGAACTTGTCAGCCTTCTTCATCAGTCGGTAAAGAGGCAGTGCCTTTTCACCGAGTTGTGAGATGAATCGACTTAATGCGGCCAAGCATCCAGTAAGCTTCTGGACATCGTGCACTCGCACAGGGCGTTTCATTCGGAGGATAGTGCCAATCTTCTCTGGGTTAGCGTCGATTCCCCGTTCGGAAACGAGAAAACCGAGTAACTTGCCACCAGGAACTCCAAATGTGCACTTTGATGGATTGAGCTTGATATCATACCTTCTGAGGTTGGCAAATGTTTCGGCGAGGTCAGCGAGCAGGTCGGAACCTTTTCGTGACTTGACAACAATATCATCCATATAAGCTTCCACATTCCGACTGATTTGGGTGAGTAGACACTTCTGGATCATTCGCATAAATGTGGCTCCGGCATTCTTGAGGCCGAATGGCATGGTGATATAGCAGAAGCACCCGAATGGAGTGATGAAAGCTGTTTTTACTTCATCGGGCCCATACAGACGGATCTGGTGGTACCCGGAGTAAGCATCTAAAAAAGACAACCTCTCGCATCCCGCGGTCGAGTCAACAATTTGATCTATGCGAGGGAGAGGAAAGTGATCTTTCGGGCAGGCCCGGTTGATGTGCTTGAAATCAATGCACATTCGGAGCGACTTGTCCTTCTTAGGAACCATGACGACATTAGCGAGCCACTCGGAGTGGAATATCTCTCGGATAAATCCTGCCGCCAACAGTCGAGCCACTTCTTCACCGATGGCCTTTCTCTTCTGGACGGCGGACCGCCGAAGATGCTCTTTGACTGGTTTTGCAGACGAGTCGACTCTTAGGCGATGCTCAGCCAGTCCCCTGGGAACACCTGGCATGTCAGCGGGCTTCCATGCAAAAATGTCCCAGTTCTCACGGAGGAACTGGATGAGCGCTTCTTCCTATTTTGGGTCGAGTGTTGTGGAGATGCGGGTCGGAGCTGCTTCGGGATCGGTCGGGTGGATGTGAACAGGCTTCGTCTCACCGGACGACTGGAATGCAGACTCTGTGGCGGGCTTCTTGGATCGCAGCAAGTCACTCGGATCTGCGTTTTGCTTGTATTCTTCGAACTCGACCGCTGTCACTTGGGAATCGGCAATCTTGGAGCCCTTCTGAAAGCACTCCTCTGCCTTTTTCCTATCACCGGTGACAGTGATCACACCTTTGGGACCGGGCATCTTCAATTTGAGGTACACGTAACATGGTCGAGCCATGAACCGTGCATAGGCCGGCCTCCCCAAAATGGCATGATATGCACTTTGAAAATCCACGACCTCAAACGTCAACTTTTCTTTGCGAAAATGCTTCGAATCACCAAACACTACGTCCAAAGCTATTTGGCCGAGTGACTCGGCCTTCTTCCCTGGTATAACTCCATGGAAGCTCATGTTACTAGTGCTCAGTCGGGACATCGGAATGCCCATACCTTTCAATGTATCTGCATACAATAAGTTCAGCCCACTTCCACCATCCATCAGCACCTTTGTCAGTCGAGTGCCTTCGACAACTGGATCGACCACCAAAGCTTGCCTCCCAGGGGTGGCAATATGAGTCGGGTGATCAGATTGGTCGAATGTGATGGGTGTTTGAGACCACTTCAGATAATTTGCCTTTGCTGGGGCTACCATGTTAACCTCTCGGTTAATCACTTTCAGTCGACTTCTGCTTTCCACATCTGCGAAGATCATCAGAGTGGAGTTGATATGCGGATATCCTCCCTCACTGTCCTCTTTGTCTTCGGCCTTGTCCGGCTCCTTCTCCTTGTCCTTAGACTGTTTTCCCTGAAACTGCTGGATCAGGAGTCGACATTGGCGAGTGGTGTGCTTTGGGTAAATGATATTCCCCTCTTCATCTTTCTTCGTGTGAATATGACACGGCATATCCATCACGTCGTTCCCTTCTTTATCCTTTACCTTCTTGGGGTTCCAGGATCCTTTTGGTTTCCCCTTAAACTTTCCTTGAGTCACGGCCAGAGCCTCTCCAGGAGCTGCCGGTTCAGCCTTCCGCTTCTGTTTCCGACTGGTGTTTCCTTTTTCCGACTGACTCGGCTTGTGCTTGCCGCTTCGGAGTCGGTCTTCTTCTTCGCCGTTGGCATACTTGGTAGCAATCTCCATCATCCGACTCAAGGTCATGTCACCAGTTCGACCAAATTTCAAACTCAGTTCTCTGTTCTTGACACCATCTTTGAAGGCGCATACTGCCTGATGGTCAGAGACATTTTCCACAGTGTGGTGCAAAGTGATCCACCTCTGAATATACTCTCTGAGAGTCTCATTGGTTTTCTGCACGCAGACTTGCAACTCTGTCAATCCCGCTGGTCGCTTGCAAGTCCCTTCGAACGTTCTGACGAACACTCGGGACAGATCTTCCCAAGTGTAAATGCTGCTAGGAGGCAATTGAGTCAACCATGCCCTGGCAGAACCTTCCAACATGAGGGGCAAATGCTTCATGGCCACCTCGTCGTTCCCACCACCGATCTGAACTGCCACTCGGTAGTCTTCAAGCCAAGTTTCAGGCTTAGACTCACCAGTGAACTTGCTGACTCCTGTTGCCAACCTGAAATTGGGGGGGATAACAGCGGCTCTGATAGCTCTGCTGAAACATTCAGGACCAGAAACATGAACTCGACTGCTCGTGGGCACATCTCTGTCGAGTGCGCCTCGATGGGCTCTGTTCCGGTCGACCAACCCTTGCACGATAATGGATCGCGCGTCAAAGCCTGGCTCTCTGGGGTCAACTAGAACCCTACGCCCTGTACTGTACTGACGCCTATCATCTGGCTGCCGAGGAGCGTAAGACCCACCCCTCAGAGGGGAATAGGGCACTCGACGCCTATCATCTCGGTCGAGTCTATCGCCATATTGATCTCGCCGATTCTCACGCCCTTCGCGCCGCGGAGGCGATCTGGGGCTGTGAGCCGACTGAACCGTATTCACAGTGACAGATCGACTGTGAATTCTGTTGCGCGACTGAGACACGGCTGAATTCTGATCTCCTGCTGCCCGGAGCAGATCCCTGATCTGCAGCAAACCTCTGCCAGCCTCTGGCTGCGAAGGCTGAATGGACTCTGCTATACGGGTCGCAGCAGCTAAATTCTGAATTGGGGTTCGATATACCTGAGTCGGCGGGAAGAGTTGACGTCGACTGGTGTCGGGAACTCGTTGCCGCGCGCGCTCGTCGAGTGCTCGCTGAAGGTTCTCCAGTCGAGTGCGCTCGGCCAAATTGGCCAGACGCGCCTCCTCCAAGGCACGAGCCTCGGGGGTTTCTCCTGCGATGGGAATACGCAGGGGATCCTCGTTCCTGCGGCGAAGCTCTTCTCTTTGCAGAGAGTCGAGTGGCTCGGGCTGGTACTCTTCGTAGCCTCGAGCAGGGTCGCCGCCGTCGCCTGCTCCACCACCGCGGGCGAAGCCAGGAGGGCTGTGGGGCCCGTCGACCATCAAGATTTCCGCCGCTGGATCACTGCTTCCGCACTCGGATGCAGTCTCTCCGGAGCCAGTCGACTGATCGAACAAGCCGTAGAGAGATTCGTTGGGCTCGATTGCCGCAACTTGTGTAGTGGTCGAC
>NW_021259056.1:0-456 GCF_002162155.2 Triticum dicoccoides | reverse complement strand
TTTTGCAGAGAGACTTCAGTCTTGCTAGTAGTTCCATGTGGACTTTGACGTTTAGCTGGTTACCTCAGCTACGATCTTTTGCCCTCGGCAGGATCTGGTAGATAGTCAGGCTTCTCAGCCTTTTTCATTTGTAGATGTCTGTACTCAGACATGTTAAGCTTCCGCTTGCGCTTTAACTTGTGTGCTCTGAATGCTGGGTCATGAGACCCATGTTTGTAATATCCCGCTCCTCGGAGCCTATTGAATAAAATACTTTAGTTGTAGAGTCATGTTGTGATGCCATGTTATATTTGCACATATCGAGCATATTGTGTGTATGTTATTGAAATGCTTGGTATGTGTGGGATATGACTATCTAGTTGTTTATCCTTGGTAGCCTCTCTTACCTGGAAATGTCTCCTAGCGCTTCCACTGAGCCTTGGTAGCTTGCTACTGCTCCGGAACACTTAGGCTGGC
>NW_021259055.1:0-1137 GCF_002162155.2 Triticum dicoccoides | reverse complement strand
TGTTTGAATAAAATACCAAGATCTTAAATTCTTAAATGTTAGAGAGTCTTCACATAGTTGCATAATTATTCTACTACTCATTGATCTTCACTTATATCTTTCGGAGTAGTCTGTTGTTGCTCTAGTGCTTCACTTACATGTTTTTAGAGCACGGTGGTGGTTTTATTTTATAGAAATAGATGAACTCTCATGCTTCACTTATATTATTTTGAGAGTCCTAAACAGCATGGTAATTTGCTTTGGTTATGAAACTAGTCCTAATATGATAGGCATCCAAGTGGGATACAATAAAAACTTTCCTAAAAACTGCATTGAATACTATGAGAAGTTTGATACTTGATAATTGTTTTGAGATATGAAGATGGTGATCTTAGAGTTATGCTAGTTGAGTAGTTGTGAATTTGATAAATACTTGTGTTAAAGTTTGTGATTCCCGTAGCATGCACGTATGGTGAACCGTTATGTGATGAAGTTAGAGCATGATTTATTTATTGATTGTCTTCCTTATGAGTGGCGGTCGGGGACGAGCGATGGTCTTTTCCTACCAATCTATCCCCATAGGAGCATGCGCGTACTACTTTGTTATGATAACTAATAGATTTTTGCAATAAGTATGTGAGTTCTTTATGACTAACGTTGAGTCCATGGATTATACGCACTCTCACACTTCCACCATTGCTAGCCTCTCTTGTGCCGCGCAACTTTCGCCGGTACCTTAAACTCACCATATACCTTACTCAAAACAGCCACCATACCTACCTATTATGGCATTTCCATAGCCATTCCGAGATATATTGTCATGCAACTTTCCACCGTTCCGTTTGTTATGACACGCTTCATCATTGTCATATTGCTTTGCATGATCATGTAGTTGACATCGTATTTGTGGCAAAGCCACCGATCATAATTATTTCATACATGTCACTCTTGATTCATTGCACATCCCGGTACACCGCCGGAGGCATTAATATAGTCATATTTTGTTCTAAGTATCGAGTTGTAATTCTTGAGTTGAAAGTAAATAAAAGTGTCATGATCATCATTATTAGAGCATTGTCCCAGTGAGGAAAGGATGATGGAGACTATGATTCCCCCACAAGTCGGGATGAGACTCCGGACGAAAAAAAAGAAAAAAAA
>NW_021259054.1:0-629 GCF_002162155.2 Triticum dicoccoides | reverse complement strand
TGGCCCAAACTGTGAGTGTTGAGGACAGACACGCAAATGCACCCCGGGAATTGTCAATCATGGAAATCGCTCTGGGACGCCAAAATGGTGAATAATCGTGCACGAAATGGACCAGAGTCGACCAAAATTGTGTGTTGATGACTGACATGTAAACGCACCACGGAGTTCGTCAATCGTGGAAATCACTGCGGGACGCCCAAAACTAATTAATAGTGCAAGAAACGGGCCAAAATCGGCCCAAACTGCGATTGTTGATCATCGACACGTAAGCGCACCATGGGGTTCAACAATCATGGAAATCGCTTTGGGGCCCCAAAACGGTGAGTAATAGTCGACGAAACGGGCCAGAAGCGGCCCAAAATGCGAGTGTTGCTAACCGACACATAAACGCACCCCGGTGTTCGTCAATCATGGAAATCACACCGGGACGCCAAAACTGAGTAATAGTCCAAGAAACGGGCCAGAATTGGCAAAAACTATGAATGTTGATGACAGACACGCAAGTGCACCTTGGAGTTCAACAACCATGGAAATCGCTCTGGGACCCCAAAGCAGCGAGTAATAGTGCACGAAACGGACCAGAATCGGCCAAAATTGTGAGTGTTGATGACCGAAACATAAACACACAA
>NW_021259053.1:0-387 GCF_002162155.2 Triticum dicoccoides | reverse complement strand
GATCAAGACACTTGTATCCCTTATGCATCGGACTATAGCCCAAGAAAACACACATGGTGGAACGGAAAGCAAGCTTGTGTGCATTATATTTGCGCAAACTAGGCCAGCAGGCGCAACCAAAAGTGCGAAGAAACTTGTAATCGGGGTGCACCTTAAGGAGACGATAGATGGGTGTATCTTATTGAAGAACAGGTGTAGGCATGCGATTAATAAGGTAGCACGCCGTAAGGAACGCTTCATCCCAAAAATGCAATGGAAGAAAAGAATGAGCCAGCAAGGCAAGACCTATTTCGACAAGGTGACGGTGTTTGCGTTCAGCAATGCCGTTTTGCTGAGAGGTGTGCGGGCAGGACACACGATGAGAGATTCCAGTGTGTTGGAAATACC
>NW_021259052.1:0-479 GCF_002162155.2 Triticum dicoccoides | reverse complement strand
TTTTTTTTTATTTTCTTTTTTCTCCACGTTGATACAATAAAGTCACGTCCTAGGACTGTGCTTATATATGCACGAGCCAACCCAAGGACCTCCTAAACCGACTAGTATTCTGGACTCTAAACGCTTACACGGACATAGCTAAACGTCTAGTACTTGGACTCCTAATTTCCTATTAGGCTACTGCTCAAAATACCACACAACATGCAAGCCGTATACAACTAGGACACCTAATCACCGGCCACCCTCATTATAATTAGCTTAAACCTATTTTTATTAGGACAAGATTATTGCTAACAATCTCTCCTTAATTTTGACTCCACTATGCTTCTCCGGTCTTGGCTCGTTGTAGATCACCTCTTGTCGACTCATCTGCTCGCACCACGACAAGTTAAATTGTTAGCCTTCATTGACTGCAACAATCTCTCCCCAATTTCAACTTGGAGAATTTATGGACCACCTCAAATATGCCTTGGACTACC
>NW_021259051.1:0-407 GCF_002162155.2 Triticum dicoccoides | reverse complement strand
TTCTCAGGACATCCGCGAACACATTTATTTCGACGAGTGAACCTCGCACATCGTGCACCACCTTGACAAATTCATCTGCTATTTGTACTAGCTGTGGATGTTCCGCGGGGTCTACGCTCCCGAATGCCATTGCCTTGAAAAGGTACCTCATCTCATCATAAGATAGAACCTTAAGGAAAATTGGTTTCACTGATCCAAACCGGGCTAATATTTTAAGTTTACTTATGATTATGATCTTACTCCCTCTGTCCATGCTTATGAGAAACGATTGAAACTTTTTCCAGTCATCATCGCAGACATCAGAAGCAAACTCAATAACAACCAACATTGTCAACCCAAACATGGTCTTTCCATGGTCAAATATTCTCAATAGGCTGTCTCCATTCAAGTGCAAAACAGAAGAGAAG
>NW_021259050.1:0-1885 GCF_002162155.2 Triticum dicoccoides | reverse complement strand
AGTGTCTAATGCAAACAACCGCACCTCCTGGCCTATCCCCATTTTGATATGTTCTGCCACAGCTTCATTGAAGCTAAGCCATGACATACCAGAATGTTGAAATCAAACACAACATCATGTTTGTTAACAACTTGCTCGCTTCCATCATCAAGCTTGTAGACATAACGAGCTACTCTAATAGTTAATGTGAAAACCAACGGCGGCGGAGGCGGCCTACTCGACAATGACCAATAACGAACAATATATGATGGAGTTAGCGTCTATTCGCTAACGTGCATTCAGATGAGCACCAAAAAGAAGCTACTTTGCTTTCTCACCTCAACTCCGGAACAAAGAAAAGAGGAAATTCGAAGCCATCTGCAACAACGTGCTCACCCGTCTTCGGTTCAGCCATCTCCAACACCTAGCTCATCTGAATGATGTGGTCTGCAACAACAAGCAAGCAAACAATCTGAATGATGTGGTCTGCAACAACAAACAAGTAAGCAAATAATTTTTGAGACAAATCTACATATATGATTTTGAGACAAATCCAGCAACTGACCCCGCACGGCCAAGTGCAGCAGCAGTGGAGGCGCGCACGGGCACACGGGCGATGGGGACGCACGGGCAAGTGATGGCTGGAGTGGCGGCGCACAGGCAGGTGGTTGCTGGCGGTGGACCAAACCGCAAAGGGCGGCGGAGCAAAACTGGAGGGTCGGCGGCGGCGACTAGTCACCCTAACCCTATGTGCCCGAGGAGAGGAGCAGGAGAGAGGGAGGGAGCGGGAGAGAGACTCACCTCCTGGCCGGGAGTCCAGTTGCCGCCGCCGCCGATTCCAGTAGCCGCCGATGTCGAGTCCAGTAGCCGCTGCCGCAGTGCAGGGAGCGGGAGAGAGAGACTCGCTTCCTGTGCGAGGGAAGGGGATGAGAACGATGAGCGACTGGATCGATTCTGGTCAATCGATTGGCAAGTGTATTTTGGTCTTTGTTTGCGGGACCCACTTGCCAGAGGACAAATTAGTAAAGTGCCAGGTAAAGGGTGTCATGGGATCAATTACAAAGTAACGGAGGGCAAATCATCAAACTACAAAAAAAGTGGTGGCAAATAATCAAATTGCCCTACTCAAACCAGGTATGCGGCTGGAGCTTCAAATGTGGGCGCAAAACTATCCGGCAATGGCGGGCATAGATAATATAAATAACCCCACTAGTCTCCCTCACCTTTTACATCTTGGTTTGCACTCCAACACCTCGATGTCACTATCAACCATTTTTATGAAGCTTTGCCGCCTCCACCATGATGCGACTTGGACGCTTCAATCTGGATGCTCAACAGCTCAACGTAGTGACAACGCTAGGATGTTGAGGTTCCTAGGAAAGGAAACCCTTGCTCGAGATGATAGAGTTTAGCAACCATTGAGTCCCTTGTGGCTCACTGTCGTGCAAACATTTAAGGTGCAACAAGCGTTTTAGTTAGATTGCTATCGAGTCTTAATGTTACGAACCTAGCTAGTACTACTCAATCAGACAAACGGAATTGCTAATCTCTCAATTGATTCACCGAGTATCCAAGTCTGATTATGTTAGGTACCAGCTCGATCTATTCACTAGGCTTCAGATACAAGTCTCAAATTCGAATTACAACCAGCCTCTCGTTGTTCTTGTGGAAGATGAAGAAGGAAGGTAGGTGGGGAAAGGGAAGAGGAGAGAGCCGCCGTTCATTCTGATACTTCTGAATTCCGTCTCCCTCGTCGCTCGAGAGAATAAGTACGGTCAGAGGCAACGTGGGCTCAGCGGGCCCACTCCGGCCCGACGAATCTCGTGTTGGACTGTACGATCCTCTTGGGCTTGCTGTCGATCTGCCTTGCCACCAGGTCATCGTTGCTAGTGTGACACGCTGCTGC
>NW_021259049.1:0-744 GCF_002162155.2 Triticum dicoccoides | reverse complement strand
ACTTGTCTACGACCCGGCGTGGTTCGGTGGCAGCCCTAGATGAACGACGAAATGTTTCATTGGGATTGCATACACGGAAAGCACCCTGCCTAGTTTTCCCGAAATTCCGAGCACGGCCAGCATATCTTCCTAACTTTCTGATCCCTCCTACTCCTATGGCGCCGTGGATGACATTGACTACGATTTTTTTGAATATTTAGAGCAGATAAAGATTTGACTGCATCATGATATGAGTTTTTTTTGAGAGAGAAATCACGGTATGAGTTTTGGGTTTTGAGATAGTGTAGGAGTGCGTTTGTGAGGGTCCGAGAGGCAAGTGAAGAGTGGAGAACCAGCAGGGAAACGTGTGCTCTTTAAAGATTGAAGATGTGTGAATTAAGCCGCCAACCATTTCTATATAATAAGGTGAGCATGTCAGTTATTTACAGTAGAGTTAGGCCTTGGCCAAAACAAAAAAATAATATTCAAACACCACCACGTTTCCATGAGCAAAAAATGCCAAAGTAGCAATCCTGGTTGAACGAGTTTAGGGCAGTTTGACACGTCGCCGTGCATGAAAATTGCTTCAATTTCTTCATTACTAACGTGCATGTTAAACGAATTGTCTGCTCAAAAGGACAATCAATTTAATACTCTAGCAAACGAAGATAAATCAAGGAGACTAGAGCAAGCACCTCTAGCTAAACGAGACAGGAGGCTAGAGGACCACACCTTTATTTTCAGAAGTGTTAATCACAAGCAAAC
>NW_021259048.1:0-586 GCF_002162155.2 Triticum dicoccoides | reverse complement strand
GAATAATTGCTTAAACTAAAAAATAACAACAAATATGACATGTTCAACTAGTTTTATTAATTCAACTAGTTCATACTAAATATAAACTTACTATAAATAGAAAAAAACTAGTTCTTTCTAAAAATAAAGTAGTTCAACTAGTTATATTAATTATCTTACTAAAAATACATTAGTTCTATTAATTCAACTACTTCAACTAGTTTATTAATTTACTTACTAAACTAGTTATGAACCCTAAATTAACATCTACTACTACTAAAAATCTAGTACTAACTATATTAACATCTAGTACTAGCTATGAACCCTAAATTAACATCTACAACTACTAAATCTAGTACTAACTAGTGGCAGGGGGTGGGGGCGACGGAGAGGTAGCTAGGGGCGGCGAGGTCGAGGGCGGTGGGAGGAGGGCTACTGGTGGAGGAGGGAGAGGGCGGCCGCAGGCAGAGGGAGGAGGGCGGCGGCAGAGGAGGGAGGGGCGGCCGCAGGCGGAGGGAGGATGTGCGAGGAGGAGGGAGGAGGGACGGAAGGAGGGGAGTACCTAGGCGGCGGACGGACGAAGGAGGCGGCGGCGGCGACGCACGAC
>NW_021259047.1:0-1131 GCF_002162155.2 Triticum dicoccoides | reverse complement strand
TAGCTAGTGCCGATGGTAACACCTAACGCTTGTGCGTGCTCTCAAGAACTTGAGCATTTCCATAATCATCAAGGTTTTACCAATATCCGTGTCAAGGATTCTGGCAACACAACTTACTACCATGATGAATACCGGTGGAAGATGCCGATGCAAAGGAAGATAACACCTTCTTAGATTTCACCTTGGCGAGGCCAAGGAAACAAAATCTGGATGATCGACCGAGAGACATTTAGCACTCCGCTTCTAATGTTCTCCTTGATGTGCTAGCGTAACCCATTCATAGATATGGTTTGATATCTAGAACATCAAGTAAAAGGTCGGACTTCGGGATCTCAAAATCCATAGGGGCAACTAGGGAGTAAATCCTACGAAATCCCTATGGGGAGGTGGCCAACTTCTTCAATCAAGATACTACAATAATAGGTCTTTCGGCTGGGTGGTGCTGGCCACGACATCCACTTTACCAGTTATCGAGGAACCAATATTATAGTTCTTGGGGAAATGTTCCAACCATCATATCTGCCTGAGATTCAGATCTGGTTGGTGTCAGGATATTCCAGACTCATCGAGTCTAGGAAGAAAAATGAAAGTTTGCAACACAAATCGACGAGATGACGTTGCGAGATTCTCAGGAAATGAACTACGATAGCAAGCTCCAAAACATGAGCTGGTTCTGCTACAACCTGTGAACACGATGTCCAAGACAAGCATGACCACAAAGTAGTCTTATAATAAAACACTACCGAGTTCAGGAGGGGGAACCATCAACGAGGGTATCGAAGTCCTTACATAAGTCCGGATTAGCTCTTATGAAGGAACTTCTTCTCCTTGAACAAATCAATCAGTGGCTTGGTGTGCTCGGAACACATATGGAATGAAGGTTGCAAGTCTCCAAACCATAGAATACTTCGCACATATGCATGACTGACTTGGGATGATTCCAGAGGAAGCAAAACTAACTTTCTCAAAATCACGGCGGCAACTTGCATCAAATGCACATGAACTAGAGGAAGTCACTACCTTCATCCAAACATATGCTTCATGAGCTAGCATGAACAAATGCCTTCAAAAGTTTCCAACACTAACTTAATGTTCAACAAAATCATGGAGGAGATAAGGATGTTGTCAATG
>NW_021259046.1:0-1024 GCF_002162155.2 Triticum dicoccoides | reverse complement strand
TTAGGTGCAGCGGGTGGTGGTGGTGGAAGACGCGCGAGCAATTCATTAAACTTGTTATCGAGCTTTGTTTCGAACGTCTTCTCAAGGCCAGTGATCTTCTCCATGGCCTCTTCAAAATTGTTCAGCACATCTTGCACCTGTTCAGTCATCATTTGCTGAAACTTATCATGAAGCTCCTTGTTCGATAAATTCTCCCAGTCAATCTCGTCGGCTTGTGATCCTGGCATGGTTAGCAGCAATAGAAACACACAAGAATATGATCCTACAGACTACGAACAAGTGGTGGTGGTGGGTGTCACAAATCCGTCAAGCAAAACTCAAATTCTTACCAGTTCTTACCCAGCAGCAGGCGGTGATCGGCAACCGTTGTAGTCAAAACTCTCAAAGCTTGGATAGAGCGATTACCAGGGAGAGTCAAACGCACGACGTAGATGTATGTGGAGCTGGGAAGGCTTATAATTTGGTAGCAAAAAGGGTCAGCAATAATCAATTCAGAGATGCAAAGTTGAATAAACGCTCAACGACGGTACTGTGCTGGTCCTAGGCTAGACTGTGCTAGAGACGCGAGCCTAGAACACCAACAAAATCACGGCGCGACACGTAAACAAGGGAGGAGCACACTCTGAATTTTTTTTCTCTTTTTTTTGCACTTTTTTTTTCCTATTTTTTTTTGCTCCGCAACAAAATTTTTTCGAAAAAGTCTACAAATGGTCTAAAAACTGCCTAGCCAGAATTTTCCAGACTTAGTTTTTTTTTTGAAATTGGAACTATTTTTCTTCTGCGGATGGCTCGGAAGTTGGGGAGTCCTTCTCTGTCACGACTCGGAGTATCGCGTGATCTGGAAATCGAGAACAATGCAACAATTACTGGACTCGGACTAGGACTGGTGGCGGAGATGAATCTGGTGGAACTCGGACTGGTGGCGAAGATGAATCTGGTGGAACACGGACAGGTGGCGGATATATGTTGCAGGTGAACTCGGATTGGCGTGATGGCGGCGGATATGTGGTGGTGTATATGGATT
>NW_021259045.1:0-654 GCF_002162155.2 Triticum dicoccoides | reverse complement strand
TTTTTCCAAGCCCAATAAGGCCATGAAGCAGAAAGACTTTTGTGGTCGCAGTTTAGCATGCCAAGGCGTCCGCTGTTGTTGAACGAACAGATGACCGAATGGGCCGAGCTCCACAGGATATCCGGACTTGCCATGAAGGTTGTCATGGACTGGTTGTGGCCTGGGGAACCAAGTCCGAATAGTTATTTTGGTTTGGTGCAACAACTCGTTCGTGCGGTGTCACATATCGACTTTGTCAAGCGGTCAACGTGCATAGAAGGTGCGCGGATGGCCCTCGCCCGTGTGAAGACGTACTGGGCGAAGATGAAGGCCACCGATATTGCAACAAGGGGTCCACCCGAGGGCCAGGACACACCAGAGCACTATTTTGAAGAAGTCTTAGAGGGTGCCCGCTTGATAGAGGGTCACTACTCGAAAGATATTATGTTCGAGTAAAATGTATCCGAATTGTTAAAAACAATGATTATGATAACGAAGGCTTTATTTATACTTTCGCCTATAAAGTATTTTAGTGCCTCCTGTGGGGTTACTATATAGCCCCTGGTATGTCCGCGTTTATCCGAATACGGTGCGTTTACATACGTGACCGGGAAATCAGTCCTTCGTTAATGCGGAGGAATCGCGAAGATTCCGCTGAGTCATCGAGTGGTTGAC
>NW_021259044.1:0-569 GCF_002162155.2 Triticum dicoccoides | reverse complement strand
TGGCGAGGCGATGCTGCCGCCTCCGGTGGACACGACGATCCTCGTCGGTGAAAAGCCGTGGGAGAGGCGCCAGATCCTGCGCCCGCTGGCTCGACACGTTGGGAAAATTCATATCCCGACGAGGCCTCAGGAGGCGCCACGCCGCCGCGTCATGCGCGCGGGCCGCGTCCTCTGCGGTGTCGAAGGTGCCGAGGGCGAGACATTTCTCGCGAAATCAGATCTCGGCGGAGAAGGCGCCGGAGTGGCGCTCGCGGACTCCGCAAAAATCCGAAGCGCGTAGGCGGCGGATCGACATGGTGGCGCAGAGGCGGCGAGAGTGGGCGACCGACAGAGTGTGGAGAGAGAGCCTTCTTTTATAGCGAGCGCCGGCCGCGGCGCGCGCGTGAACCTTTTCTGCGTGCTGGAGCGTCAAAATCAGGGCGACTGCACGATGTTAAACGCGCGTGGTCATGAAAATGGGTCGGCCCATTGGGCGCACTGCCGACCCAAAACTAAAAGAGGGCGGACGGCCCCAAAACTAAAAGAGGGCGTACGGCGGGCGGGCGGCCGACCCAAACGGACAAAAACTC
>NW_021259043.1:0-401 GCF_002162155.2 Triticum dicoccoides | reverse complement strand
TATATATGCATAACGTGTACAATATGTCGTATCGTAAAATACCAGCAAATGAAAAAGGATTAAATGGAAAACACAAAATTAAAGGAAAAAGAAATCATAAACCCAAAACCCCCTAAACCTTTTAGTATCAGTTGGTGTTACCAATCGGTACTAAAGGTCTCCCAGCCCCCGGCGCGGGCTCGTGCTACGTGGTGACCCTTTAGTGGCGGTTCGTGTTGAACCGGGACTAAAGGCGGACCTTTAGTCCCCACCCTTTAGTGCCGGTTACAGAACCGACACTAAAGGGCCTTACGAACCGGTGCTATAGCACGATTCTGCACTAGTGATGGGGGTGGATTTGGTGCAATTTGGGGTGGGGTCGGGCTGTCGGGTCTGACGTGGCGGGTGTGCCCGGACGCCCC
>NW_021259042.1:0-2958 GCF_002162155.2 Triticum dicoccoides | reverse complement strand
CCCGCTGTGAGCTCTCCCCCTCTAACCCCTCTCCCACGCCCCCGGCGGCCACCATGGGCGCCGCCCCTCCCCGAGCCCATACACACACACACACACAAGCATGATGAACACACACACACACACACACACACATATGTATGAATTAATGCATGTATATATTAGTATATACGTATTTTGTATGTTTAATTAGTTTAGATTATTTATATTATTATTTTTTCACTATTATATATGTATGAATGCATGTTAGATGGATATAATTAGTGTTTAATTAGTATGGACATTTTTTATATAATGTTGTTTTTCAGTTTTTTAATGGATGTATAGAAGTTGTGTTTTCTGTTTTTAGTGTTAGATGCTTAATTAGTATGAAATAGTATATAGATTTTTGAAATAGTAGAAATGTTGGAAATTTTAGTTATCAAAATCCAATCATTAAAAAAACGTTACTTTTTGTGGGCATATAGCTAGTATTTGTTCTCGACGATGCCCGACCCGCATCCTCGCCGTCGACCCGTCCGCGACGACGTCCAGCCGACCCATGTCCGGGACAGGGCTCTGCCGGGCTGGCACTGGGAGGTGCTGCCTGGAGGGGCGCGCCGCTTGATGAGGAACCCGGCCCCGGGTCCCGTCGTCGACCCTGATCTCGTTTGGTGGCGTTCGCGTGGGCCAGTTTCGGTGCGGAGGGACCCGGCCCCGCCGGAGGTGGTACGTCGCCGTGTTAGGGAGGAGGACGAGCATGTCCATCGCTACATGGTTGCGTTAGAGGGCGGCAGGTTCTCCAATACCTGGCAGTATCTTCGGGGATCTCACTTCAGCTATGATCCTGTGAGGGTTCCTTCTCTTTGGGTGTCCACCGCCCGCGCCGCAGGAACCGCGAGTGTCCTAGATTCTTCTGTAGTATTCGATCTTTAATTAGCTAGCCAGTGATGTACTATTCAATATTATATATTATTCGAGACGATGTATTCGAGATTATATCTATTATTCTAGACGAAGTATTCGAGATTATATCTATTATTCGAGACGATGTAATTTGAATACTAGATTGTTTTATATTTCTTTTGAATTAGTTAAATAAAAGCTATGGCAGACAATACCGACAGAGAGGGAGAACAGACCATGTTCGATATGATACGCGGGCCAGATGATAATCAGAATGAAGAAGATTATGACGGCTCCAAATTTCTAAACAACACCGGAGAGGGTGATATGTTATTCGATCGCGACGACCGAATTGATGAAGTCATGAACTACGATTATGACGATGACGAAGAACATGTTGATCCTGAAACAAGAAAGACCAGCGAGGTATATATATTTATATAAGCAGGTATCTGGTGATCATCACATGTTTTAAATGACTTGAAGATATATTAACGAATCGATCTTTGTTCTTTCAGCCATCCGGATCGAGCAAATCTTCAGGAAAAAGGACGAAACGAGGCCCGAACAAAAAGTTGAAGGAGGGCATAAAGTACAATATCGAGGCAGTCAGACCTAATGGCGAACCATTAGCGCCTAAGAAGATTGCGGACACGTTCGTTCGCCAGTGCGGAGTTCTTGTGAAGGACCAACTCCCGATCTCCCTTCAAGAATGGAGAGAGCCAGCAAAAGACAAAAGACAAAAAGGCAAAGAGGACGCTGCTCCACATCCAGATGTTACTTTTGTCGACAAGAATCAAAAAGATCTGCTTTGGGATACTCTCATGGAACATTTCACCCTACCAGATCATTTCACAGAAGCAGATGTGCAGAAAGTCATGGACGCTGCTCTTAGGAAGATGGTGGTTGCATTCAAGAACCACAAGAATCGTGAATGGGACAAGTACATCAAGGGAGGAAGGAAGACTCCAGTATTCGAGGGAACACTAGAGAATCAACGTGCTCATTGGGAAGATTTCGTGAAATTCAAGGATTCGGAATTAGCTAAGGAACGGTCGAGAATAAACAAGAAGAATGCCAAAAAAAAGGATAAGTTCCATAAGCTGGGGCCAGGTGGCTATGCGGTGGCAATGCCTAAGTGGGATAAGTCTGAGAAAGAGATGGAGGATGCAGGTGCCACTCCGGTTACTAAGAGCTAGCCCCCCAGGGTCAGGACTTGGTTCTATGCGCATGGGGGGAGTTGGACCCGAAGACAGGCAATGTTTCGACGAGGGCAAGTCTGAAGGGAGCCGACGATGCGATACTTGTTGCAATAGAAGAGGCACGATCGGGGGTGTTCCAGCCCAACAGAGAGAACGACGAGCTTAGGCGTGCCCTGGGAAATCCTGAACACCCGGGAAGAACACGAGGCAAGGGCGCTATTCCGTGGTATGAGGGGTTTTCAGACTGGAACACTGACTACAGAACCCGTGCGAGAAAGAAGATTGCGGAGGAGAAGAAGAGGAAGATGGAGGAGGAGCAGAGGAAGCGGGACTATGAACGCCTTCAAGGCCTAGAAGCAAGTCAAGCGGAATTGGTAGTCAAATTCCAGCGGCAGCAGGAGCAGATCGACTCACTTACCCAGCAATGGGTGTCTCAGCAGCTGCAGCAGCTAGCGAATGATCCAGCATTGGATAGCACCGCCCCATCCATGCCGAGAAGCAGCGTGGGTTCCGCCCCGGACGACGCAATGCTGGGTAGATATCCCGTGGATGACATCACGGAGAACACTAGCTGCGAGCTACACGTCAAAATGAAGAACATATCCATGAAGGTGGCGGATGCTGTTGCTTTTACAAATCCCCCCGAGGCAACCTTCCATTGCAACCCGATTCCAGCGGGCTATGCTCGTGTCTTGGTTGATGAGGTGGTGGACCCATATTCGGAGCTAGAGCTTGACATTCCTGGAGGTGACGACGAGCGCTTTCTCGGAGAGGCCAACCATCATATCATCCTATGGAAAAAGGATTGCATCATCTTTCGAAGGCCACCGACACCGCGTCAGCCGACTCCTCGTCGAAGTCCGCCACCGAGTCA
>NW_021259041.1:0-385 GCF_002162155.2 Triticum dicoccoides | reverse complement strand
CGGTGAGGGGAGAGATAGAGTGGACACTGTCATCTTGTTTTAATATGGAGAGGGTGAGAGAGCGAGACGTGAGAAACTCTATCAAACAAGAGGCTATAATGGAGTAAAAAATCTCTCCATAGCAGTGGTCTTAAATATTCGTGTTTACGTAAAATTCCATTTCCATCTCCATCTCCAATCATATTTGTCCAACTGGCACATTATTTATGTTGTTAATTATACACGCAGCAATATTAACGTACAACATCTCTTGTTTGTGGGCGTCCGGACCGCTGCCACGGCCGCTCTTGACCAACCCGAACCCTCTTCATCACCCGCGCGTGCTTCCTGTCCGAAACGGTCAGTGTCGCATTCATGCCCAACCAGAGCGGACGCGGCCTCTCAC
>NW_021259040.1:0-414 GCF_002162155.2 Triticum dicoccoides | reverse complement strand
GACATCAAAGTGAAAGAGTAATGTGTGAACGCAATCATTGAGAGTGCGTAGGATGCGCTCAGAACGGCCATTCTGCTATGAAGTGTAGGGGCAGGTTAGAAGGAAAATGGTGTCGTGAGGGGCAAGAAGATCTCGAATGACGACATTGTCAAATTCTTTTTGTTATCGGTTTGGAGTGCAAGTATGGGGTGACCAAATGATACGTCTCCAACGTATCTAATTTTTCTCATGCTTTTCCTCTTGTTTTGGACTCTAATTGGCATGATTTGAATGAAACTAACCCCAGACTGATGTTGTTTTCAGCAGAACTACCATGGTGTTGTTTTGTGCAGAAATAAAAGTTCTCAGAATGGAACAAAACTTTGCGAGGAATTTTTATATAATATATAAGAATTTCGGGAGCCAAGACCTACC
>NW_021259039.1:0-662 GCF_002162155.2 Triticum dicoccoides | reverse complement strand
CCCATATTTAACCATTTGATTTTCTCCAATAAGTGAACAAAAGGATGTATGTCAGTGTACTTGAAAATAGATCAATTTGGTAACAAGACGCCGGAGAGCGACGGGAGGGGAAGGGCCAGGAGGCCGCCGCCACCAGCAGCCCCAGGGCCAAGCCGGCCGCGGGCAGCGGAAGGGAGGATGGAGGGGAGGGCATGGAGGGAGGAGGCCGGTCGCCCGCGGGGGGGGGGGGGGGGACGCGGTCGCGAGAGAGAGGGGGGTAGAAAACGTGCCTTCGTGGGCAGGAAGCCTGGACTTAACAAATCGGAAGGAACTTTTTTTTTACCGACATAAAAATTCACCGAGTGCTAGCTGCCATCTAGACAGTGAACTGACATACAAATTCACTGAATCCTGGCAAAAGCAATGACGGCTACAGCAAGTTGCAGCATCTTCACACTTGCTGCATCACTAGGGCTTGGGGCGCCACCTGGTGGCGCCGCCTTAGAGGAAGTTAGGATGGTGCCAGGTAGGAGTCGTCCCTTCCACTCTCCTACTTGCACTGAGGAATGTGTTTTGTGTATTATGTGATGTTGTGAAGAAACTGACATTTATAGTAGAACAAACCAACAAAAATGCAACACATATAGCTGACACAGTTACATCATACCGTAACTGTTCTATTT
>NW_021259038.1:0-1205 GCF_002162155.2 Triticum dicoccoides | reverse complement strand
TCACGGCAGTTAACATGGGTTCCACATGATAGGGACTCACAGACGAAAAAAACTTTCGTACCCTGTGGGCCCGGATTAACACGGAAACAACGCTGGTCACCCTATGGGCCTTGAGTGTCCGTTTAGAATGTATATGTTGTCAAACATCGCATCATCTGCGATGATCTAGCGAAACTGGGTGTGGCGATGGCCTGTGTAGTATTTGTCTTGTCCACTACGAAAAATATTTACAAGGTTAGTGCCGATTCAGCTTCAAGCTCCCTTATATTTTTGCAACCTTTATTTTTTATGGCATTTTGTCGAACCACATGCCAAATCTGTCAAACGAATGGTATTTCATGAAGAAAGATTCATCAGTAAGGGTAGAAAGAGCATGCTTATATGGCCATCATGGACCGAAAAATGCTGCCGCGGCGGAACCATTTTATAATCAAACGACACATACATTTGTATCCGACAGGGGATTTTTAGTTAAACAAGTACCATGATGACAGAGAATGAAGTAATTAAATAGTTGGTTAAGCCACTGATAAATGATAGCTGGAAATAAAGGGAGGAACATATTAGGACTCTTGCAACGCACAACGCCAATAACCAAGGAACAATAGTTGACACTGATGAGGCGAGTTGCTCGTGTAGTTGTGCATGCATCCCAAAAGGAGCTGCACTGCTATTTATGCCTCAGTATCTCTTTTCTTTGCAGAACCCAAACGCCCAAGTGTTGCAGAATGCAACAGGGCTATAGATGATGCAGACTTGAAAAACTTGGTAGAAGCATACAATATTGCATGTGGCGTATCCGCGACATTGCGTCTCATCATACTTCTCCAAAAGGTTGTGCCGGTTACCTAGTCCTTCTGCCATCGCCGGCGTAGCCATCAGCGCCTGGCCAGCGAATAGGGCCAGCATGAAAACGGCAGCCATCTTAGGCACGGAGCTGGAAGCCATCGCAAGAGCGGAAGGCGGATGTTGCGGCTCAAAGCTCTATCTAGAAAAATGGAAGTGTTTTCTCGTGGTTGTGTTGAGGTGAGTACTAGCTAGCTAGAGACCCTATTTATAAGCACACGCACTCATAAATTAGCCCCTCCAGTTTGCCATTCATGATCTCAAAGCTGATACCGGACTATCATACGAACATGCATGATAATACATGTTTATGTAAGCTTGATACCATCATGATATATAGTTGACTTTGGAGTACTCCC
>NW_021259037.1:0-907 GCF_002162155.2 Triticum dicoccoides | reverse complement strand
ATGTCTACTTTTTTTCATACACATTGTAGATTTCTAGTATATATCTAGTACATTTTTTAATACATGTTCCCATTTCAAGTACAAGATTAATATTTTTGATCACATGGTCAACATTTTCAACACACTGTGAACTTTTTAGTGGCAATAAATGTTTTTCACACACAATGTATATACACAAGGAATATGTTTATATACATGTTTAACAGTTTTTAATACTAATTCAACTCTTTATAAATATATGTTTTTGATGTCTACTTTATGTAATGTACATTGTACATTTTTCATATACATCAGGAACATTTTTTCTACATGTGTAACATTTTAAAATAAATAATGAACATTTTTGCATACAGATTGTATTTCTTTGTATATATTTTTCGAATATGTGACAAATATATTTTCCATAGACACTTAGTATTTTTCAATTTAGTGCTTAACATTTTTCAAATGCTTTGTTTTTTTCACATGGTGTATTTTTTTGTATAGATGAGAAACATTTTCTCTAAACAGATTTAACATTTCAAATGTTTGGCTAACATTTTTTTTAAATGTTTTTGTAATGTTACATGAAATGTTAACCGTATGAAAATGAGCATGAGTCCTGTTTACACTACGCAAATGAAGAAATTGACTTAACTGATGACTTGGCTGCACGTGCCAATCAAAGAGCCTCATGCGAAAATAGATCCTCAAAGGGAAGACCTTAGTCGGAGAAATCATGAGCTTTTCATACTTCAATTGACCATTACATCGACAACGTAAAAACTGAAGATACTTTTATAAATTGTTTTCCCTCGGTTCATTACATAAGCTTGAAATAAAAGCTTCACAAATAAATGCACTTTTAATGATTATTTCAGTTACATAATTTGCAAACTATTCTAACTTTTATAATGATTGATGCAAA